>NW_022436956.1:31097886-31349683 GCF_009761245.1 Sapajus apella | reverse complement strand
AAATTCCGATAGCCCGGGGGGGCGAGGTTTGGGTGTAGCCATTTCCCCCCCTTTCACCCACTTCTATAATTTACGAAATAAAAAACCCTTAAAAAAAAAAAAAAAAAAAAAAAAAAAAGAAAATGACTTAGGAATAATAAGTCTTTAATTGACTTATCTTTTAAGTGCATGTGTATTTATATATTTATATTTTCTCCCTTCTAGAATTGGGTAGATAAAGCTGAAAAACAGGCTCTTCTCTCTGAAACACTTGACCTATCAGAACTTTTCCATCCAGACACATTTCTTAATGCTCTTCGCCAGGAAACTGCAAGGTAATTAAAATGACATATTTATTTGTCCCTAAGTGTAATTTTGCTTTATTGTCTTCCTATTACACTGCCCTTGATTGTCAAGAAATAAATTTATTATTGAAACACAGTTCTGTTATTTCCTTATACTGTACTTTAAATCACAGAGTTAACCTTTAGCTTAAAAAAGCATTGCTTTTAATGATGTATTTTATTTGAATTAAAAAAGATAAAATTTAACTTTTACAATTTTGATCATTTGTCTAAACCTGTGCTGCCCACTATGGTAGCCAGAAGTCACATGGACTTATGTAAATGAATTAAAGTAAAATCAGATTTAAAATGCAGTTTTTCAGTAACTCTAACCACATTTAAAGTGCTCAGTATTCACATGGCTTGTGACTGCCATTTTGGACTGTATAAAAGTATTTTTATCTTTCCAGAAAATTCTACTGGACAGTGCTGACTAGCCTCCTTGGTGGAGAAGAGGGCTTGATGATTAAGATCAAGCTCCTTATTACACCACACTTGGATTATCATATCATATATAATTTTTAACAAGTTGGAATGTAATAAAAGAGACATTATTAAAAATATCCTGAACAAAATTTAGTTGTTTAGTAACTCTCAGGGGTTTTTCAATTTATATTGCTTCAGGATCATATTATAAACATCAAATTTCAGTTTGGCTAATAAACATTTATTGAACACCCATCATGTGCCTGCATTTGAGGGTAATGGTCAAAACAGGATTTAAAAATAAAAAAAAAAATAAAAAAAAAAAAAAAGGCCTTATCCTTAAGGAACTTATAACATCAAAGAGGAAACTGACATGTTACAGTTAACTTTGAAAACTTGGTGTAAACTCTATCATGTTAAACATAGTTTGATGTTTCTTAATTTTAAAAAGTATTGCAATTTGTTATTTAAACATGGTAAATATTTTAATTTTAAATAAATATGACTATATCTTCAGTCACTCTTCATATTTTAATGCCTAAGGATTATTGATTTGTGACATTTGATGCTTTAACTTTACAGGGCAGTGGGCCGTTCTGTGGATAGCCTTAAATTTGTAGCCTCATGGAAAGGTCGACTGCAAGAAGCGAAGCTACAAATTAAGGTACTAGACTAATTTTAGATCTTGGAATCTAAAACTTATCACTAACTGTTATAAGAGATTCTTTTGATCTCGAAGTGAAGAGTTTCTTTTGATCTCGAAGTGACCTATCTTTTTTTTTTGTGACCTATCTTTATAGTGTAAGAGTTAGATTGTATTACCTACATGAAAAATCAAAATAAGTTAAGGTTTGGCATGAAACAACTTGTAATAGAAAATACAGAATCTTCTTATGCAAACATAAGAATCTTGGGGATACAATATTTGAAAATGTAACTTTTAGTACAAATTTATTACAAATCATGCAGTTCTTTTAGCTTACCTGTTCTAAAATTCATCCTAATATTTACTGTACAATAAACTACACACAGGTTGAGCATCCAAACATCTCTAATCCAAAAATTCAAAATACCCCCAGATCTGAACTGTTTTGAGTGCCAATATGATACCACATATTGTCATATTTTGGTGCACATGGGTGGCCAAGATAGTGAAACCTTTGCTTTCTAATGGTTCAGTGTACACAAACTTTGCTTCATGCACAAAATTATTTAAAATATTATATAAAATTACCTTCAGGCTATATTATAAAATGTATATGAAACATAAATGAATTTGGTGTTTAGACTTGGGTCCCATGCCCAAGATAGCTCACTTATGTATGTGCAAATAGCCATGCACTGCATAACAATGGTTCTGTCAATGACAGATTGCACATACTACAGTGGTTTCATAAGATTATAATGGAGCTGAAAAATTCATATTGCCTAGTGATGTCTTTTGTGCACTCTTTCTGGGTTCCATATGAAGTTTAAGGTGTTTTTTTTCCAGTTCAGTGAAGAAGGTCAATGGTAGCTTGATGGGGATAGTGTTGAATCTGTAAATTGCTTTGGGTAGTATGGCCATTTTGACAATATTGATTCTTCCTAACGATGAGCATGGAATATTTTTCCATCTGTTTATGCCCTCTCTTATTTCCTTGAGCAGTGGTTTGTAGTTCTTCTTAAAGAGGTCCTTCACATCCTTTGTTAGTTGTATTCCTAGGTATTTTATTCTCTTTGTAGCAATTGTGAATGGGAGTTTGCTCATGATTTGGCTGTTTGTCTGTTATTAGTGTATAGGAATGCTTGTGATTTTTGCACATTGATTGTGTATCCTGAGACTTTGCTGAAGTTGCTTATCAGCTTAATGAGATTTTGGGCTGAGATGATGGGGTCTTGTAAATGTACAATCATGTCATCTGCAAATAGAGACAATTTGATTTCCTCTTTTTCTAATTGAATATCCTTTATTTCTTTTTCTTGCCTGATTGCTCTGGTCAGAACTTCCAATACTATGTTGAATAGGAGTGGTGAGAGAGGGCACCCTTGTCTTTTGCCCAGTTTTTGCCCATTCAGTATATTGGCTGTTGGTTTATCATAAATAGCTCTTATTATTTTGAGATATGTTCCTTCGATACCTAGTTAATTGAGAGTTTTTAGCATAAAGGGCTGTTGAATTTTGTCAAAGGCCTTCTCTGCATCTATTGAGATAATCATGTGGTTTTTGTCTTTGATTCTGTATACGTGGTGGATTACATTTATAGATTTGTGTATGTTGAACCACCTTTGCATCCCAGGGGTGAAGCTGACTTGATCCTGATGGATAAGCTTTTTGATGTGCTGTTGGATTCAGTTTGCCAGTATTTTATTGAAGATTTTCACATCAATGTTCATCATGGTTATTGGCCTGAAATTTTCTTAGTTGTGTCTCTGCCAGGTTTTGGTATCAGGATGATATTGGTCTCATAAAATGAGTTAGGGAGCATTTCCTCTTTTTGTATTGTTTGGAATAGTTTCATAAGGAATGGTACCAGCTCCTCTTTGTACATCTGGTAGAATTTGGCTGTGAACCTGTCTGGTCCTGGACTTATTTTTGGTTGGTAGGCTATTAATTACTGCCTCAACTTCAGACCTTGTTATTGCTCTATTCAGGGTTTCAACTTCTTTCTGGTTTAGTCTTGGGAGGGTGTAAGTGTCCAGGAATTTATCCATTTCTTCTAGATTTACTGGTGTGTGTGCATAGAGGTGTTTGTAGTAATCTCTGATGATAGTTTATATTTGTGTGGAATTGGTGATATCACCTTTATCATTTTTTATTACACCTATCCAATTCTTCTCTCTTTTTTATTAGTCTGGCTAGTGGTCTATCTATTTTGTTGATCTTTTCAAAAAGCCAGCTCCTGGATTCATTGATTTTTTTTTGAAGGGTTTTTTGTGTCTCTGTCTCCTTCAGTTCTGCTCTGATCTTAGTTATTTCCTGCCTTGCGATAGCTTTTGATTTGTTTGATCTTACTCTTCTAGGTCTTTTAATTGTGACATTAGGGTGTTGATTTTAGATCTTTCCTTGCTTCTCATGTGTGCATTTAGTGCTATAAATTTCCCTCTAGACCCTGCTTTAAATGTGTCCCAGAGATTCTGGTACGTTGTGTCTTCGTTCTTATTGGTTTCGAAGAACATCTTTATTTCTGCCTTCATTTCATTATTTATCCAGTAGTCATTCAGGAGCATGTTGTTCAGTTCCCATGTAGTTGTGTGGTTTTGAATGAGTTTCTTAATCCTGATTTCTAATTTGATTGCACTTTGGTCAGAGAGACTATTTGTTATGATTTCCATTCTTTTGCATTTGCTGAGGAGTGATTTATTTCCAATTATGTGGTCAATTTTAGAGTAAGTGTGATGTGGTGCTGAGAAGAATGTATATTCTATGGATTTGGGGTGGAGAGTTCTGTAGATGTCTATTATGTCCGCTTGGTCCAGATCTGAGTTCAAGTCCTGGATATCCTTGTTAATTTTTTGTCTCATTGATCTAATATTGATGGTGCAGTGTTTAAGTCTCCCACTATTATTGTGTGGAAGTCCAAGTCACTGTAGGTCATTAATAACTTGCTTTATGTATCTGGGTGCTCCCGTATTGGGTGCATATATATTTAGGACAATTAGATCTTCTTGTTGCATTGATCCCTTTACCATGATGTAAGGTTCTTTTTTGTCTATTTTGATCTTTGTTGGTTTAAAGTCTTGTTTTTTTCAGAGACTAGGATTGCATCCTCTACTTTTTTTTCCCTCTTCATTTGCTTGGTAAATCTTCCTAAATCCCTGTATTTTGAGCCTATGTGTGTCCTTGCACCTGAGATGTGTCTCCTGAATACAGCACACTGATGGGTCTTAACTTTTTATCCAATTTGCCAGTCTATGTCTTTTAATTGGGGCATTTGGCCCATTTACATTTAAGGTTAATATTGTTATGTGTGAATATGATCCTACCATTTTGATACTAGCTGGTTGATTTACCTGTTAGTTGATGCAGTTTCTTCATTATGTCAATGATCTTTACCATTTGGTATGTTTTTGCAGTGGCTGGTACTATTATTCCTTTCCATATTTAGTGCATCCTTCAGGAGCTTTTGCAAGGCAGATCTGTCTGGTGGTGACAAAATCTCTCAGCAATTGCTTGTCCATAAAGGATTTTATTTCTCCTTCACTATGAAGCTTAGTTTCGCTGGATATGAAATTCTAGGCTGAAAGTTGTTTTCTTTAAGGATGTTGAATATTGGCCCCATTCTCCTCTGGCTTGCAGGGTTTCTGCTGAGAGATCTGCAGTGAGTCTGATGTGCTTCCCTTTGTAGGTAACCAGACCTTGCTTTCTGGCTGAACTTAGCATTTTTCCTTCATTTCAACCCTAGTGAATCTGACAAGTATGTGCCTTGGGATTGCTCTTCTTGAGGAATCTTTGTGGTGTTTTCTGTATTTCCTGAATTTGAATTTTGGCCTTCCTTGCTATGTTGGGAAAGTTCTCCTGGATAATATCCTGAAGAGTGTTTTCCAACTTGGTTTTATTCTCTAGTCACATTCAGGTACACTGATCAATCAAAGATTTGGTTTTTTCACATAATCCCATATTTCTTGAAGGCTTTGTTCATTTCTTTCGCTCTTTTTTTCTCTAATCTTGCCTTCTCATTTTATTTCATTGAGTTTATCAGCCTTTGATATTCTTTCTTCTGCTTGATTTGGCTATTGAAACTTGTGTATGCTTCTTTAAGTTCTCGTGCTGTATTTTTCAGCTCCATCAAGTTGTTTATGTTCTTCTCTAAGCTGGTTATTCAGCATTTTGTCTAACCTTTTTTCAGTGTTCTTAGTTTCTTTGCAGTGGGTTAGAACATCCTCCTTTAGCTCAGAGAAGTGTGTTATTACCCACCTTCTGAAGCCTACTTCTGTCAATTTGTCCAACTCATTCTCCATCCTGTTTTGTTCCCTTGCTGACGAGTTGTGATCCCTTGGAGGAGAAGAGGCGTTCTGGTTTTTAGTGATTTCAGTCTTTTTGCACTGGTTTCTTTCCATCTTCATGGATTTATCTATTTTTGGTCGTTGAAGTTGGTGACTTTCAGATGGGGTCTCCGAGTGGATGTCCATTTTGTTGATGTTGAAGCTATTTTTTTCTGTTTTTTAGTTTTCCTTCTAACAGTCAGGCCCCTCTGCTACTTCATCCAAAAAGGGTGCCTGCCAGATGTCAGCCAGAGCTCTCCTGTATGAGATGTCTCTTTGCATATATGGGGATCAGGGAGCCACTTGAGGAGGCAGTCTGTCCCTTATCAGAGCTCAAGTGCTGTGCTGGGAGCTCCATTACTCCCTTCAGAGTTGCTGGGCAGGGACGTTTATGTCTGCTGAAGTGGGACTCACAGCCGCCCGTTTTCCCAGGTGCTCTGACCTGGGAAGGTGGGGCTTTATTTATAAGTCCTTGATGGGCTGCTGCCCTTTTTCAGAGATGTCCTGCCCAGCAAGGAGGGAGTCCAGTCACAGTCTGCCGGCAGAGGCCTTGCTGAGCTGCCACTCATCTGCTGTGTAAACTTCCTTGTGATTTTGTTTACACAGGCAAGGTTAGAACTGCCTCGGTAATTGTGGAGACCCCTCCCCCCACTGAGCTGGACAGTCCCAGGTCGAGCTCAAACTGCTGTGCTGGCTGCGAAAATTTCAAGCCAGTGGGTCTCAGCTTGCTGGTCTTTGTGGTGGTGGGACCCGCCGAGCCAGATCACTTGGCTCCCTGCCTTCAGCCCCCCTTTTTTTCAGGGGAATGGGCAGTTCTCTCTGGCATTCCAGGGGCCAGCTAAAACAGACGCCCAGTTTTGTGCTGGAAACCTATGGCCCAGGTGTTGTCAGCACCAGTAGAAATCTCCAGGTCTATGGGCTCTAAAGACCATGAGAAAAGCACAGTATCTGAGCCAGAGTGTCCAGAAAAGTCCCTGATGGCTTCCCTTGGGGTGGTATGGCGAGTTCTTCAGCCCGTTGCACTTCTTGGCTGGGGCAAGACCCAACCCTGCCTTGGTTTGCCTTCCTTGGGCTACACCCACTGTCCAGCCAGTCCCCTTGAGATGAACCTGGTACCTCAGTTGGAAATGCAGAGATCACTCACCTTCTGCATCGCTTTTGCTAGGAACTGCGCTCCAGAGCTGTTCCTATTCAGCCATCTTGGTGAAAGTCTCTCCATAATTCCATTTTTAAAACAAATTCAGTGTTAGACTATAGTTCTTTTTTATTTTAAATTTTTGTGTTGAGATGAGGTCTCACTATCTTACCCAGTCTGGTCTCAGACTTCTAGTCTTAAGTGATCCTCCTGCCTCAGCCTCCCAAAGTGACAGGATTATAGGTATGAGCCATTGCATTTGACCTGGCTATAGTTTAATGCAGTTAACTTTCTGCAACTAGCTTTTCAGAAATTCCATTCATATAGTTCTAGTTTCCTGCTCAAAAGATTTGTTTTCATATTACTGCTGTTTTCTAACATACTTTATCATTTATTTATATTTGTTGTCTATCTTATTCCAGTAGAATGTAAGTCCCCTGAGAGTAGTATCAATAGCCGTTACGTAATAAGCACTCAATCAAACCCTTTCTGAATGGTTGAGTTGAGGGCCTACAATAGGAGAGGCACTGTAGTATGTGTTCTTAGCATCAGCTCTAATGGTATAGTATGCCAGAAATTTTATCATTAACAAAAGCTAGATCTTTCCCTTTTGGCTCTATGGACTGCCATTAAATTCTCACTTAAAGCTGAAGGAGTTAGAAAAGTTTTCTTTCATTTCTTTGCATTTAATTTTTCATTTTGTTTTGTTTTGTTGAGATGGGGTTTTGCTGTGCGGCCCAGGTTGAGTTTGAACTCCTTGGCTCAAGCAATCCTCCTGCCTCAGCTTCTTGAGTAGCTGGGATTACAGGCACATACCACCACACCCAGCTTCTTCACATTTTATTTTAACCTTAGCCCCTAGGTCATGAGAACTACCTTATCTATTACTGGTGGTCATACACTGCTGCCCCATTGTCAGAAGAAGGAGGGAACACAAGACCTGTATATTTATATCTGGCAGCTGTAAACCATGCATGTAAATTTAGCATCTTTATTTAATTTAGGAGTATAATAAGCAAGGGAAGCCAGTTTTATTCTGTGTCAAAATGTGTTCATATTTCCCAGAGTATATTGTCCCTGTTCTTTCAAAATGGGAATAAAGTTATGCACAACCAGAAAATCTCAAGCTTATATAATTGTTTTCTACTTTGGAGCAGTGGGGCATGGGCTGCACTAACAGTCAGTTAAATAAGATTCTAATATTAGTTTCTAAAAAATATCTATGTGACACTTTTAAGCAGTTAATGGGACAGTCTGAACCTTGACTGTCACAATTATGAGTAGATTTCAATAATAACTTTCACTGACATGTTTATTATGAGGATCTCTGAATATATATGCATAATCTGAATATATATAAAATATAATGAATATAATAAAATATGAATATATTATATTCATTATATTTTATATTCAATATATTTTATATATATTATATATTCATTTATATATAATATACATATTTTATATATATTCAGATTATACACATACAGAGATCCTCATAATAAACATGTCAATGAAAGTCATTGAGTAGAATATATTCATTATATTTTATATATAATATAAATAAAATATGAAAATATATAATATATATTCAGATTATACATATATATTCAGAGATCCTCATAATAAACAAATCAATGAAGTTATAATGAATATATACATTTTATATTCAGATTACATATATGATTAAGATCTGTGTAGGTAGGAAATATTTGTTTAATTGGAAAAGAAAGTATATTTTCATCTAAAGTTCTATCTCCAGTAAGCAAAATTATTTTGCACTTAGGATTCATTAAAGAATATTTTATTATTAAAAATTAAAATTCTCACTTTTGAATATTTAGTAACATAAGCAAGTTTGGTATAATGACTAGAAAATAATTGCCATTTTTGTTAATAATATATTTCCACATATATTTATAACTTTAATTTTAAAACTCTTGTTTACACATGAGATTTAAGATAATTGGACAGAACTTTTCCTCTTTTTGGTCCAATCATGTGAGCTATAAAAGCACATTTTCTAACTTTCTCACCTGTAGTTTCCAGAAATATTTATCAGGGAAGAAGTCTTTTTTAAAAGGTTCTCACTGTTAGCACTTGGCAAAATCATCCATTTAGGCTCTTTTTAATTATGTTTTCAACAAAGGGGATTGTTTCAATAGGAGAACTTTGTATTTGAATTTTACTATCACTATAATTTTATTAGGTTTTTTTTTTTTTTAAATCTCTATCACCATAGACTGAATTAAACAGTGAGGCTGTAGTTCTCCAAACCAATCAAATCTTAAACCCTCTAGACCTACTTGAGAAACATGTTTATATATTGATTTTCAGATTCTGAACATGCCCCCCTAAAATTCCTAAGTGCCATTATAGATTTATTATTTGTTAAATAGTACTTGTGAAACTTGATATTGCAAAATACATAAGTCAAACTCATGTTCCGCCTGCATGTTACATCTTCCTCCAAGGCTGAGAGAGGATTGCCCTAGCCACACTTCAAGTAGCCATATGTGGTATAGGATATACAGTAACCACATATGGCTACTGAGCACATATGGGTACTATATTGTAGCTCTACATGGAACAGTCAATTCCCTAGGAAATTTAAACATCCTTTGTTCTTCAAGGTTATTTTTTCAGTAATGTTTAATATTTTCTATTATTAAACATTTTAAACAAATACAGGAGAAAAGAGAGTAGTAAACTGAGTCGGCATATTCCAAGGCTTTAAGATTCAGAAATATTCCCCCCTTTTCTCTCTTCTTTTGGTAAAACACATTTCAGACATCATTTTATTTTGCCCCTCCATGGTTCTGAATGTGTTTCTTTAAAAATATATATTTTATTAAATACATTATCACAAATAACAAAATTTTGGAAACATTTAATATTCAGCCCAAAACAGTATACTGTCCAGTCTCTGAAAGAACTCCTTCCAATGGTTTGTTTGAATCAGTGTCAAAATAATGAAATGAGATGCTTACACTGGTTATGTGCTTTAAGTCTTTTTATATCTCAATCAGGTTGCAGTTTTCATTTCATACTACTGTTTGTTACAGGAGTGAGGTTATTTCTCCTATAGAATGAGATATATTCTATACGCATCTGTTTGCTTCTTTGTAGTAGTATTTAACTTTTGTTCCACTGTCTCTCATTTCTTATAAATTAATTCCAAAGATATAATTACATTCATTTTTTTGTGGGGCAGGAGGCAGCTGAAACACATCATAGGTGGCACTGGGTTCTTCATTTTACATTGCGTGATGAGGCACACAACGTGTTGTTTTCCTGTTTTTAGTGATGCTAACATTGATTCATGTGTACAGGCAGTGACAGCCTCATTCCTCATATAAAGTTTCTCATCAGTCTTTTATCTAATAGTTTTAACCATTGATGATCATTACTTGGATAACTAGGGGTTGCATACTGATTTTTCTAATTGTTGTTCTTTCCACATTTATGAGCTAAGATTCTTCTGCAATGAAGCTTCGATTAGGTCTATGTGGTTACCTGGATACCATGAAATAAATTTTGTGTTGAAAATATAGAATGCTTTTTTTTTTTTTTTCATTTAAACTGGGAATATTCCAAAGATGCTATTGATACATAAGTTTCCAGCAGTGCCCAATGATATTTTCTCTTTAAGTAGTATTGTGAGCTTCCTGTATGTCTAATGTTTCAGTAAATTGCATTTATTATTTTTCATGTGCGGTTGTCTCTGGTCTTTGGCATATATGTGATGCCTTATTTTTTTTTTATTGTACTTTAGGTTCTGGGGTGCATGTACAGATCATGCAGGATTGTTGCATAGGTACATACATGGCAAGGTGCTTTGCTGCCTTCATCCCCCTATCGCCTATATCTGGTATTTCTGCCCTCATTATCCATCCCCCCCTTACCCACCACTGCTCTTTGCTTCTTTGTGGTAGTATTTAACTTTTTTTCCTCTGTCTCTCATTCCTTATAAGTGAGAGAGAGGAAAAAAAGTTAAATACTACCCCTAGGCCCCCCAACACTGACCACAGTATGTGATGCTCCCATCCCTGTGTCCACTGTTCTAATTGTTCAACACCCACCTATGAGTGATAACATACAGTGTTTGATTTTCTGTTCTTGTGTCAGTTTGCTGAGAATGATGGTTTCCAGATTCATCCATGTCCCTATGAAGGACATGAACTCATCGTTTTTTATGACTGCATAGTATACCATGGTGTATAAGTGCCACATTTTCTTTATCCAGGATATTGCTGATGGACATTTGGGTTGATTTCAGGTCTTTGCTATTGTAAACGGTGCCGCTATGAACATATGTGAACATGTGTCTTTATAATAGAACGATTTATAATCCTTTGGATATATACCCAGTAATGGGATTGCTGGGTCAAATGGAATTTCCATTTCTAGGTCCTTGAGGAATCACCACACTGTCTTCCACAATGGTTGAACTAATTTACACTCCCACCAACAGTGTAAAAGTGTTCCTATTTCTCCACATCCTCTCCAGCATCTGTTGTTTCCAGATTTTTTAATGATCACCATTTGAACTGGTGTGAGATGGTATCTCAATGTAGCTTTGATTTGCATTTCTCTAATGACCAGTGATGATGAGCAATTTTCATATGTTTATTGGCCTCATAGAGGTCTTCTTTTGTAAAGTGTCTGTTCATATCCTTCACCCACTTTTGAATGGCTTTGTTTTTTTCTTGTAAATCTGTTTTAGTTCTTTGTAGATTCTGGATATTAGCCCTTTGTCAGATGGGTAGATGGCAAAAATTTTCCCCCATTTTTCTGGCTGCCAGTTTGCCCTAATGATCGTTTCCTTTGCTGTACAGAAGCCCTGGAGTTTAATTAGATCCCATTTGTCTATTTTGGCTTTTGTTGCCATTACTTTTGGTGTTTTAGTCTTGGAGTCCTTGCCTATGCCTATGTCCTGAATGGTATTGCCTAGGTTTTCTTCTAGGATTTTTATGGTATTAGGTCTTATGTTTAGCTCTTTAATCCATCTGGAGTTAATTTTAATATATGGTGTCAGGAAGGGGTCCAGTTTCTGCTTTCTGCACATGGCTAGCCACTTTTCCCAACACCATTTATTAAACAGGGAATCCTTTCCCCATTGCTTGTTTTTGTTAGGTTTGTCAAAGATCAGATGATTGTAGATGTGTGCGGTTTCTTCTGAGGCTTCTGTTCTGTTCCATTGGTCTCTGTTTTGGTACCAGTACCATGCTGTTTTGATTACTGTAGGCTTGTAGTATAGTTTGAAGTCAGGCAGTCTGATGTCTCCAGCTTTGTTCTTTTTGCTTAGAATTGTTTTGGCTATGTGAGCTCTCTTTTGATTCCATATGAAGTTTGAGGTGGTTTTTTCCATTTCTGTGAAGAAGGTCATTGGTAGCTTGATGGGGATGGTGTTGAATCTATAAATTACTTTGGGCAGTATGGCCATTTTCATGATGTTCATTCTTCCCAACCATGAGGATGGGATGTTTTTTCATCTGTTTGTTTCCTCTCTTATTTCATTGAGCAGTGGTTTGTAGTTCTCCTTGAAGAAGTTCTTTACATCCTTTGTTAGTTGTATTCCTAGGTATTTTATTCTCTTTGTAACAATTGTGAATAGAAGTTAGTTCTTGATTTGGCTCTCTGTTTGTCTGTTATTGGTGTATGGAAATGCTTGTGATTTCTGCACATTGATTTTGTAACCTGAAACTTTGCTGAAATTGCTTATCAGTTTAAGGAGATTTTGCGCTGAGATGATGGGGTCTTCTAAATATACAATCATGCCATCTGCAAATAGAGACAATTTGGCTTCCTCTTTTCCTAATTGAATATTCTTTATTTCTTTTTCTTGCCTGATTTCTCTGGCTAGAACTTCCAATACTATATTGAATAGGAGTGGTGAGAGAGGCCATTCTTGTGTTATGCCAGATTCCAAAGGGAATGATTCCAGTTTTTGCCCATTCAGTATGATATTGGCTGTGGTTTTGTCGTAAATAGCTTTTATTCTTTTGTGATACATACCATTGATACCTAGTTTATTGAGGCTTTTTGCATAAAGGGCTATTGAATTTTGTCGAAGGCCTTGATGCATCTATTGAGATAATCATGAGGTTTTTGTCTTTGGTTTTGTTTTTGTGATGGATTACATTTATTGACTGGCATATGTTGAATCAGGCTTGCATCCCCAGAATGAAGCCTCCTTGATCATGATGAATAAGCTTTTTGATTTGCTGTTGCATTCTGTTTGCCAGTATTTTATTGAAGATTTTTGTGTTGATGTTCATTATGGATATTGGCCTGAAGTTTTCTTTTTTAGTTGCGTCTCTGCCCAGTTTTGGTATTAGGATGATGCTGGTCTCATAAAATGAGTTGGGGAGGATTCCCTCCTTTTGTGTTGTTTGGAATAGTTTCAGAATGAATGGTACCAGCTCCTCTTTATATGTCTGGTAGAATTCGACTGTGAACCCATCTGGATCTGGGCTTTTTTTTTTAGCTGGTAGGCTATTAATTGCTGCCTCAACTTCAGCCCTTGTTATTGATCTATTCAGGGATTCAACTTCTTCCTAGTTTAGTTTTTGGAGGATGAAAGTGTACAGGAATTTATCTATTTCTTCCAGGTTTACTAGTTCATGTGCATAGAGTTGTTTGTAGTAATCTCTGATGGTAGTTTGTATTTCTGTGGAATCAGTGGTCATGTACCCTTTATTGTTTTTTATTGCATCTATTTTATTCTTCTCCCTTTTCTTTTTTATTAGTCTGGCTAGTGGTCATTTTGTTAATCTTCTCAAAAAACCAGCTCCTGGATTTGTTGATTTTTTGAAGGGTTTTTTTGTGTCTCTATCTCCTTCAGTTCTGCTCTGATCTTAGTTATTTCTTGTGTTCTGCTAGCTTTTGAGTTTTTTTGATCTTGCTCCTCTAGCTCTTTCAGTTTTGATGGTAGGGTGTCAATTTTAGACCTTTCCTTACTCCTCGTGTGGGCATTTATTGCTATGAGTTTCCCTCTAGACACTGCTTTAAATGTGTCCCAGAGATTCTGGTATGTTGTGTCTTTGTTCTCGTTGGTTTCGAGGAACATCTTTATTTCTGCATTCATTTCTTTCTTTATCTAGTCTACATGCAGGAGCCAGTTGTTCATTTTCCATGAAGTTGTGCAGTTTTGAGTTTGTTTCTTAATCATGAGTTCTAATTTGATTGCACTGTGGTCTGAGAGACTGTTTTGATTTCTATTCTTTTGCATTTGCTGAGGAGTGATTTACTTCCAATTATGTGGTCGATTTTAGAGTAAGTGCGATGTGGTGCTGAGAAGAATGTATGTCTATTACGTTTGCTTGGTCCAGATCTGCATTCAAGTCTTGGATTTCCTTGTTGATTTTCTGTCTCATTGATCTGATATTGACAGTGGAATGTTGAAGTCTCCCACTAAGGCTCTTTGTAGGTCATTAAGGATTTGCATTATGTATCTAGGTGCTTCTGTGTTGGGTGTGTATATATTTAGGATCGTTAGCTCTTCTTGTTGTATTGATCCTTTTACCATTATATAATGCCCTTCTTTGTTGCTTTCGATCTTTGTTGGCTTAAAGTCCATTTTATCAGAGACTAGGATTGCCACCTCTGCTTTTTTTGCTCTCCATTTGCTTGGTAATTCTTCTTCCACCCCTTTATTTTGAGTCTATGTGTATCTTTGCACATGAGATGGGTCTCCTGTATACAGCACACCGGTGGTTTTGGCTTTTTATCCAATTTGCCAGTCTGTGTCTTTTGATTGGGGTATTTAGTCTATTTACATTTAATGTTAATATTGTTATGTGTGAATTTGATCCTGCCATTTTATTACTGGTTATTACTGTTTGGTTGTTTTGCCCTTTGGTTGGTGTAATTTCTTCATTGCATTGTTGGTCTTTACCATTTGGTTCTTTTTTGCAATGGCTGCTACTGGTTTTTCCTTTCTGTATTTAGTGCTTCCCTCAGTAGCTCTTGCAGGGCAGGTCTGGTGGTGACAAAATCTCTCAGTAATTGCTTGTATGTAAAGTATTTTATTTCTCCTTCACTTATGAAGCTTAGTTTGGCTGGATGTGAAATTCTGGGTTGAAAGTTCTTTTCTTTAAGGATGTTGAATATTGGCCCCCACTCTCGTCGGGCTTGTAGAGTTTCTGTAGAGAGATCCACTGTGAGTCGGATGGGCTTCCCTTTGTGGGTGACCTGACCTTTCTCTCTGGCTGCCCTTAGTATTTTTTCCTTCATTTCAACCGTGGTGAACCTGACAATTATGGGCCTTGGGGTTGCTCTTCTAGAGGGGTATCATTGTGGTGTTCCCTGTATTTCCTGTATTTGAATGTTGGCCTGCCTTGCCAGGTTGGTGAAATTCTCCTGGATAATATCCTGAAGAGCATTTTCCAGCTTGGATTCATTCTCCCCGTCATCTTCCGGTACACTGATCAGGCATAGATTAGGTCTTTTCACATAATCCCATATTTCTTGAAGGCTTTGTTCATTTCTTTTCACTCTTTGTTCTCTTTTCTTGCCTTCTCATTTTATTTCGTTGATTTGATCTTTAATCTCTGATATCCTTTCTTACGCTTGATCTGTTTGGCTGTTGAAACTTGTGTATGCATCCTGAAGTTCTTGTGCTGTGTTTTTCAGCTCCATCAAGTTGTTTATGTTCTTCTCTAAGCTGGTTATTCTAGTTAGCATTTTGTCTAACCTTTTTTCAAGGTTTTTAGTTTCTTTGCATTGGGATAGAACATGTTCCTTTAACCGAGAGAAGTTTGTTATTACCCACCTTCTGAAGCCTACTTCTGTCCATTTGTCAAATTTGTTCTCCATCCTGCTTTGTTCCCTTGCTGGTGAGGAGTTGTGATCTCATGAGGGGAGAGAAGTTTTGTGTTTTGATGGTTTCATTTTGCTTTTGCTGTTTCTCCCCATCTCTTGCATTTATATAGTTTTGATCTCAGGTGGCTGCTTGGAGAGGCAGCCTTTCCTTTGTCTGCCTGCAGAGGCATTGCTGGGCTCCTGCAGATTCAGTGGAGCCGCTGCATCTTTTATTTACTCAGGAAAATTATGCTGGCATCTGCAATGGTGACTTCCCTTATGCCTGTCAAGCTGGATAGTTCCTGGTCACTTTCTAACTGACTTTCTGGGTGCCTAACTCTGGAGTGAGAGTTTTTTGGCCTGCTGGGCTTTGTGTGGGGTGGGGAACCCATCCCGCCATTTGGGCTGTTTCCCTGCATTCTGTTACCCTTCTTAGTGGGGGGCGGGTAGCTCTGTACCACCAGCTTTTAGGGTTTTAGGCTTTCTTGGCGTCAGCCAATGCTTCCGCCTAGATCTATGCTACAGCCTCAGCCCCAACTCAAGTTGATTGATGTTTTGCCCCGTTCAGGCAGCTTGCTGAGGCTTTTCAGCCCAGCGAAGATTTCCTGTTCTGTGGGTTGTAGAGGGCTTGGGTGGAATGCTGTATCCGAACCGAAGTCCCAGAGGGGGAGGTCCCCTGGTCCTCTGCTCAGTTGGTGCGGCAGTGCCCCACCTTGCCGCAACTTGCCCTATAGTTTATACCCCCTGTCCAACCAGACCCACAAAATGAACCTGGTAACCTTGTTTCGAATTGTGGAGACCACTGGGCTTCTGCATCTCTCTTGCTGGGAGCTGCCTCTTATTTGGCCATCTTGGGATCCCCCCTCTGTGACGCCTCTTAATGTTGACCTGTATATTTTTTTTCTTTCTTGAGGAGAGGGTAAACCTTAATAGGGAAGTTTAACATCATACACATAAATGCACAAATCTTGAGAGTACGGTTTTATGAATTTTCAGTAAGTTAATAAACCTATGAAACTATCATGCAGATCAATATTAATATTTTATAATTTTTTTCTCAAAAATTCTGTTTGTAATTAAATGGACCTACCATATTTAGTACAAACCTTTTTTTTCTTTTTCAATATATTGTAAATAACTGAGAACTGCTGAAGATGCCCCTAGGAGATTATGATTCATCCACTTTTATCTAAATGTATACTAATGGTAGGTAAAATATAAAAACAGGAAACCACAAACCTTAGCTGGCTTGAAATACATTGTATCAGAAACAGGACAGAAAATAAAATTATAAGTAGGGCCAAAAATACAAATATATTGAGCTCTAGGTCCAGAATTAGTAAGTAATGAAGTACGGCTTCTTTAGAGTAAAAGGAATTAGTGGTGCTATATGTTACATGGGACTATAGTCAGGCTCATTGCTTGTTGAATCAAGGACTGAGGAGATGCCAAAGACCATCTCCGCAATAAAAGGAGACTGAATAAAGCTATTGCAGGCCTGGTGCAGTGGCTCATGCCTGTAATCCCAGCTCTTTGGGAGGCCAAGGCTAGCGGATCGCTTGATTCCAGGAGTTTAATACCAGCCCTGGCAACATGTCAGAACCCTGTTTCTACTAAAAACACAAAAAAATAGCCAGCTGGTGGTGCATGCCTGTCATTTCAGCTGGTTGAGGTGGGAGAATCGCCCAGGAGATCACGGCTGCAGTGAGCCGTGATCATGCCACTGTATTCCAGCCTTGGCAAGGGGAGTGAGACCCGGCCTCAAATAAACAAACAAAATAAAGCTGTTGCAGAATCACTGATTGAGTTTATCTGTAGGCTTAAGAAAGCTGAAAGACAAAGAAATAGCCTGACTCCTTAGATGTTGAATCTCACTACCTATCCACAAGAGCTGCAGTATACCAACACTGCCAGAACAGAACCCTCCTGATTGGTATTATAAATATTGTATGTAGGTAGATATGGCAGGGATAGTACAGAGGTCTATGGAGGGAAAATACTTCTGAAGATGAACCTAGAAACCAAAATAAATAGGAAAACATCTAATCCAAAAAAAGGAAACTAACAAAATCATCAGATGAAATGGTTAGTAATTTAGTTTGTTGTTAATTTTACAGAAATATCTGACAAAAATGTTAACTATTTTAGCTTCCTTGAACAGATACATAAAGGAATAACTTTAACTGTAAAAAGCAATTTCTGGAAGAGAAACAGGGAGAGATAATACACTAATAGCTGAATAATATTAGAAATGAAAAATGTAGTCTTTAAATAAAAATATTGATAGACAAAATATACTCTACATCAGATATGATTGAAAAAGGCATGATAAATTGGTTATGTTAGGAGACACAGACAGTAGTATTAGGTTCTCCATCCTATTTTTAAAAGGATTTCTGGAAGTATAAAACGGAGAATGACAAAGAAGTGAAATCTGAAAAACTAATTCAGGAATTTTCCAGAATTGGATGAAAAGCATCTGCTAAGTACCAAAAAGCAAAAGTAAATTCAGGTTCATACCTAATCACACTATAGTAAATCTAGTCAATATCCAGATTAAAGAAAAAAAATCTTCAAAGTTACCAGGTAGAAAATCAGATTTTCTACCAAAATAATTACTATGTTGACAGCAGACTTCTCATTCACAACACTAGATGTCAGAAGACAGTAAAATAATATATTCAAATTGATGAGGAAAGGTAATTGTTAAACTCAAACTTTATTGGCATCTTAAATACTATTCAATAATGAAAGCAAAAAAAGATACTTTAGGAACCCAAAGACCACAAGAATTCACCACTCACAGCCTCAATAAAAGAAATATTGAACATGTGCTTCTTCAGAAAGTAAAGACAGAGAGAAAGTAATGAACACTTAAAACAACAGTGAACCCCAAATTAGCAAAGTAATTTTTGTGTGTAATTTAACTTAAATTTAAGTAACTTAAAGTTTTATGTTTAAGCTGACAATCTAAACAGCAATAATTCAATTAGGGATAATTTGTTAAAATTTATACTATATTCAGTACTGAATACTTTAGGAATTTATTAGAATTGATTAGAAAATTTTACACTTAATTATGCATTTAAAAGTAGATGGTAAAACACTACAATAGATATACAATCCATGGCAGAAAAGGAGAAAAATAAAAAAAAAAAAAAGAGAAAAAAATACAAAATAATAGAAATAACCTCAAATATATGAGTATTGTAAACATATTAATCCTAACAATTAGGAGATAGAGATGATCAGACTCGGGAAAAAATAAAATCCAGTTATATGGTACTTAAAAGATATACATTTAAGTCATGATCACGCAGATAATTTGAGAAAAAAGAAGTAGAAAAATACACGAAAGAAGAACTTAATGGTGAAAATGCCACATTCACTTATCCCAAGAATAAATAATTTGAAAATGTCAGACTTTCCAAAACAAAAATTTTAAATTTAATGCAATTTCAACCAATATCCCAAAGTGTTTATACATAAGCTTATGAGTTAGCATTTTCTCAAACTAACTCAAAACTTAGTGGCTTAGAATACCAATTTATTATTTTCTCACAGTCCTGTGGCTTGCCTAGTAGATCCTTGCTGATTTACTGAGACCCACTCTGCATCTCTATTCAGTTAGGTCAGTTAGAGGGGAAGGTCCATACTGGCCTCATTCATATATCCGGCAGCTGGTGCTAGCTGTGGATTGGGGTACCTCAGTCCTTTACATGCCCTCTCATACTCCAGTAGACTGGAAGAACTTCCTTATATGGTGGTTTTGGTGCAGCAAGAAGGCAGAGCCTTTTAAAGACTAGCTTCAAAAGTTGCTTAAAGTCCTTCTACGTTCAAAGCAATTTAAAAGGCCAACCCAAATTCAAGGGGTAGTAAAGAAACTCCACCTCTTAATGGAAGAAGCAGCAAAGCTTACTTGGCAAAGGGGTGCATATTAGGAGGGGAGGAATTTTTGGCCATATTTTGCACTGTGTCACAATATTATTATTGTTATCATTATTAAGTGATGGCAGTTGAGACAGTATGGTATTGGTTTAGGGAATGACAGACTAATGTAACACGAAGTCCAGAAACAGAGTTATAGCAGTATGGACACATGACAAATGTGGTGTTAGTTACAAATTAGGGGCTTGGAAGGACTATTGGATAAATAATCCTGAAACAATTGCTCACCCAGTTAGAAAATGATAACATTTGATCTATACTTTATATTATTTTTTAAATTGAAGGTTTAAAAAGTTACAGAAATAAAACCATTTGAAAGAGAAGACTTTTAGAAACAAAATGCAGATAAATATCTACTCAGGATTTCTTTAGACACAAAATAAGTGAAAGTCTTAAAGGAAAAAGCTGTTAAGTTTGCTACCTTGACATTAAAAAGAACCATAAAAAGTAAAAACACAGGCTACAGACTGGGAAAAGATATTAGTTTCTTGTATAACTGATAAGGATTAGTAATTAAAACAGATAAAGGATGTTTACAGATGAATGTTTTAAAGAAAATTTCCATAGTAAGGAAAAGGCGAGGGTGGACAAAGGATTTTAATAGCCAACTTACATGAAGAAGAAACCTGAATGGCTAATTAAACATAAGGAAAAGCACTTGTTCTTACTTGTAACTAAGGAAATGAAATTAAGATCAAAATTTATTCCATTTCGTGCTCATCAGATTGGCAAAAATTTTAAGTCTCAACAGACCAAGTATTAGCAAGACTGTGACGTAATTTCTTACATATGACAAGTAAGAGGACAGATTGACAGAGTTACTTTGGGGAATAATTTGCCAATATTAGGTAAAATTGAGAATGACCACACTCTTCAACCTAGTAATTTAATCTATCTAGAGAAGTTCATGCACATGTGTATAAGGAAGTATGTAGCATGGTTATTGCAGTGTTTTTTTTTAAATAATGGTAAACAGTTGGAAATAAATATTCACCAGCAGAAAATGGATACATTATTGTATATTAATAAAATGAAATATTGTGCAGCTGTTGGAAATGAAAGATCAAAATCGATATGCCTTAAAACCAAAATGAGGGAAAAGAATAGGTTGCATGTTACCCTTTACATAGAGATTGGAAACATGAAAAACAATACTATTTATTGTTTATAGACACATATAAAACTAAATTCAGGCTAGAATATTTTTGAAATTCTTAAAGGGAACTGTATATCACATTGGTGGTACAGTAGAAAGAGTATTTAAGCACTAAATAAATATATTATCATCCCAGCTCTTTCACTAACAACAAAGTTACTTATCTTTTCCATGCAACAGCAACCTTACTATAAAATTTAAGTAACGAAATCATTATTCAAAACAGTTCATTAAAGGATACTCTCATAGCACCTAAACCATCCCCTAACTATAATGTTGCTGAAAATTATCTTAACTCTTCCAACTTAAAGCATTCCTTTCATTCTAAATTCTATAGTTCTTTCATTTCGTATGTTAAAATTTGAAGGCACTAAGATTGTTTATATTTTGTACAAGTTTAAATTATAATATAGATGTGGCTCTGAAGGCAAAGTGCTAGAAAAGCTATAAATGCCAAATACTAACCCTACATTTGTTGCCTTTAGTTAGTCAGGCTAGATTAACTTCAGAAACTAAAAGAATAAAGTTTCAAAGAAATATGAAGCTAATAATACCAAAAGAACTGCATTTTCATTTTCAGAATTTCTTACATTTACACTGTTACCTTAAAGACATCAATTTTTTCTACTTTTTAATTCTTCTTTCATATCTGTAGTGTATGTCAGTTTTTTTCATTACACTTTCTGAACTTTGTTCTATTCCTTTAAAGGTGTCAGATTCCACTTTTAAAGTTGGGAATACAATGTTTGCTCTCTAATTGTGCTTTTCTTCCTTCCCTCATGGAGGAAGAATAACTTTTTGGCTTTTGTCCCTGTAATTCTATTACGCTAATATCAAGACACCTGCAGTGGTATAACTGATGACATATATAAGTAGTTTTAAAAATATATTTGCTACAAATGAGAATTTAGTCTAAAGGAGTTGATAGTGAACACTAGTCTAGGGCTAACTGACTTTATTCTGAAATAAAATACCATAATCTTTGTTTTCCTATATTTGCAAACAGTAAACACAATGGAAAGTGTTGCTTTTAAGATAGAATAGAGTAACCTCTGACATTTGAGACTTTCATGCATATTTTCATGACTTGTTTCCGTGGCAGATCAGTGGCTTGTTACTAGAAGGATGTAATTTTGATGGAAATCGACTTTCTGAAAATCAGCATGATTCTCCTAGCGTGTCATCAGTTCTCCCTTGTTTTATGGGCTGGATTCCACAGGTAATACACGTTCAACAAGCACAGGTTTTATCAGTTCACTCTTAGCTTTTATCTTTTTGAGAAGGCATTCTTGGCCTGTGTATTTTTTGTTTGCTTTCTAATCTCACCTGCATTTGAACAAATTTGCAGTGAAAATATTTTATCCTTTATCATGTTTAAGATGTACAAGACATTTGAAAACCTTGATTTTGTTATAGAAAGAATAACATAGTATTAATTTCTAGAGCATTTATAGCCTGGTAATTTAAAAAAAAAAAGCCTTTAATGATAATATGAACTACCATGTGTTGCAGTCCTCTTATTTTCAGCAGTGTAGGTGCTTTGTATACTTTACCTCAAATACTCCTCAGAGCAGCCATACAGGCAGATATTATTATTCCCACTTTTAAATGAGGAAACATGCTCACACAGGTTAAATGACTTCTCATAGTTAGCTACACAGAAAGTGACAGAATTAAAGTGTTAATAGATGTATGGCTTTATATTAGACAATGTTATTATGCAGCTGATAGGTGGATGAAGAAAACAATCTTAACAGAGACTTAGTTAACTTTTTTCATTTCAAAACCTGTATTTATTTAACGAACTTTCAACAGTAGAGCTTGGGGTATATATGTCTTTAAAGTAGGACGTAGTTGTAAATGAAGCATGTAACTTTTTCTCAATAAATTTTAAGAAGGCACGTATAACTACATGTGAATAAACTTTAAAGTTCTGATTCTATATCTAATGAGCAACCAAATGATTTCATGTATTGCTTACTACAAGAAAAATCAGCTTTCTCATTGGGAAATACTGTATTGAATTTTTCAGTTATTGTCATTCTCCTTATAAAATAAAAATCAAATGCACCTAAGTATTTAAGGAAAAAACTTAAAAAGTGATAGCAGTAGTTAGCAACATTGCCAAAATAGCATTTCTGTCAGAACTCCCTATTTTTCCCCCATATGAGCTTCATTTTATCCAAAATTAGAGTGACTATGAGATAAAGGAGAGAAAAGAGATTGAAAGAATCTTTGTTTTACTTCAATCATCCTATTAAGTCCTATAAGAATTTTCTACAAAAATTTGGTCAATTATTCATGACACATTTTTATCTTAGGTGTTTAAACCAAATTCAAAGTTAAATAAAAAAGGTGGAATTTGTCAGGGGTTGTGAATATAACATACAAAGTTGTTTAGAATGACACAGACAAATTCCAATGAATTTAAATTATATAATCTACTAATTATCTGGATAATAAAATCCATATAATGATCATGAGGAGGAGGATAAAAAGTATGGCAAGTATAAACAGGTTCACTTGAGGAAAAACCCAAGCAATAAAAATAGAGCTTGAAGAGCAACTAAAAATACATACAGGAGAAAATGACCTGGAGCAACACCTACGTAATTGACCACAAACTGAATGCAAATCAGGAATGCCGTGCTGCTGTGGACAAAGCCAGTCCGTTACTGGGTTGTATGAAAAGCGACGTGACTTTACAAGACTAGGAATTAATAACTTGGCAATATTTTACTTCATGCCTTATTTCTATCTAGTTTTATTTGTCATACTTTAAAAAAGTCAAGATTGGAATAAAAAGCTGAAAATAATTTGAAAAATATCTCCTGTAAAGGGAGGTAAAATGAATTGAGCATTTATCCTATAGATGAGTAGCTAAAAGCTAATATGAACTTTTTACTCTTTTTCTATAAGATTTTCCCCTAGGTTTTTGCAAATGTTCATGACATGTAATAGAAGAATTTGTTGGTGCTTCCCCATCTCCTTTTTCCCCTGCTTTTACAGTGAGCCTCCTCCTTTCCCTTGATCATACTACTTTCAGAATGTCTCTCCCATATCAGCTAAAAAGGAAAGAACATGAGATTTACCGTCAAGTGTTTCAGAACACAAAATTTTCTAGTGCAGCAGACCTAAATTCTAATCCAAGCTCCCAAGCATATAAATTAGGTGATTTAGGCAAGGTACCTAACTGCACTGAGCCAGTTTCCTCATTTGAAAATGGAGATAATAATGTTTCTGTAGGATCATGTTGAGGATGAAATATGTCTGTGAATGTGTAAAGTACTTAACACAGTGCTTCAAACAGGGTAAGTCAAATTTATCCTATTCTCCATATTTTAAACTGTTTCATAATGGTATAATGTTTTATCTTATTTCATATGCCCGTGACTCGGTTAAGAGGGTGATAGCGCCACACCATCATGATGTCTTATTTAAGAAGAACGTATGCACAGTCTTAATGAGATGGCCCTGAGGTAGAAACCAAATGCCAGATATGGTTTCAGTATAACCAAGCCCTGTCTATATGGGCCCGGAGCAAGAAGAGCAGCAGATGTGGGCGGGTTGCTGGTTTCACAGAGGATGGTAGATTAAGAGACCAAATATAACAATAGATATCCATGGTTAGAAGGTTTGTCGAAGTAGATTGCGCTATGGCTGACCAATGACTTAATGTACAAATGTACAGTCAATGATACCATGTACTGGATGATATTCGTGTGCTGGTATGTTTTCATGTACTGTTTGGGCCCGAATGTGTTATAGTCCAATGTGAAATCAGAGTTCTTGCTTGTAAACATGCTTCGTGACATTTTATGCACATCTTAGTTTAATGTGCTATGTATGATCAAGCATTTGTAGTACTATGTATTATTCATGGGGGCAAGCAGTAATGCACTAATTACATAAGGGGTGGGGCTATTGTATATAATTACAAAGTACTTCACGGCTGAGCCTTCAATAAAGTAAAGATTAGTTAGTTACTCAGGGAATAGTTTAAGAATAGAATTTCAGCTTTGGGTGTTGATGGTAGAATTAGATATTCTTTCCCTGATTGTCCTGGGGAGTAGATGTATCTCCATTTCTGGTTTACAAGACCAGGCTATTAAATTATACTACAAGAACATTTATCATTTAAGTAGTTTGTTTTCGATTAAAGCTGAGAGGGGGATAAGAATAATAATAATAAGGAAATATATAATGGATGCGGTTTGGCCAATGGTTACAAAGGGGTATTCGACTGGTTGACCTCCAATCCATGTAAGCGTAAGTAGATTGGCTACTAGAGATCAGAATAGGATTTAGGTAATTGGTTGGAATGCTATGCTTTGTTGTTTGGATAAGTGTATAATAGGAATAATTATTAGAATTAGAATAGAGAGTATAAGAGCTAGGATGCCCCCTACTTTGTTGGGGATAGATCGTAGGATTGCGTATGCAAATAGAAAGTATCACTCTGGTTTGATGTGGGTGGGGTATTGAGGGGATTGGCTAATGTATAATTGTCTGGGTTAGTTAAAAGGTCAGGTATAAATAAAGTTAGGCTCATTAGGGATAGGAGAAGAAAAATTAGTCTGAGGATGTCTTTAGTTGTGTAGTAGGGGTGAAATGTAATTTTGTCAGGGTCAGACGTCACTCCTGATGGGATATTTGATCCTGTCTCATGCAGAAACAAGAGATGGATAGTTGCTGTGATGATAAAAGATAAGATAAAGTGGAAAGTAAAGAATCGTGTAAGGGTGGCTTTGTCTACTGAGAAGCCACCTCAGATCCATTGTACAAGGTCGGATCCAATGTAGGGAATGGCTGATAGAAGGTTTGTAATTACTGTAGCCCCCCAAAATGATATTTGGCCTCATGGGAGAACATAACCTATGAATGCTGTAGCTATAGTTGTAAGTAGTAGGATTGTACCAATATTTCAAATCTTCAGAAAAAGGAAAGATCCGTAGTACAGGCCTCGGCCCATATGAAGGAAGAGGCATACGAAGAATATAAAAGCGCCATTGGCATGTAAATACCAAATTATTCAGCCGTAGTTAACATCTCGAGTGATGTGAGCAACTGAGGAGAAAGTGGTTAAGGTGTCTGGTGTGTAGTATATGGCCAAGAATAGGCCTGTAGTAATTTGAATGATTAGGCAGGTACCTAAAAGTGAGCCGAAATTCCATCAGGAAGAAATGTTAGATGGTGTAGGGAGGTCAATAAATGAGTTGTTAACAATTTTTGTTAGTGGATGTGTTTTATGGGGGGAAGTCATTAGGATTCTTATAGTTGAAATACCACAATGGTTTTTCATATGATTAGTCATGGTTATAATCCATATGGGAATAATGACATATGCTTTTTTTCATTAAGTATCATTTTAGTAATGGGATTTGTGGTTTTTCTTCTAAGCCCTCACCTATTTATGGGGCATTAGTGCTACTTTTTAGTGGTGCTGTAGGTTGTATGATTATATTTCGGTGGATCTTATATGGGGCTTATAGTTGTTTACATTTATTTAGGTGGTATAATGGTTGTTTTTGGTTATACTGCAGCAATAGCAATTGATGAGCATCCTGAAACCTGAGTATCAAGTACTGATATTTTAGGAACTTTCATGTTGGGTTTAGTAATGGAAGTGATAATAATGGCTTTATTAGGTGGTGATCCCAGTAAAACGGTAGAGGTTACTGTTAATTATAAGAATGTGGCAAGTTGAATAATTTATGAGGCGAGGGACCAGGGTTAATTTGTGAAGATCCTATGGGTGCTGCTGCCTTATATAATTACGGTGTTTGAGTTGTTTTAGTTACTTGTTGGGCGTTATTTATGGGTATACATATTACAATTGAGCTTACTCGGGGTGGGGGCTAAATAGTTAAAAGTAGTGCCAGAGTGGGTGGAATAAAGAAGGATAAAAAATAGAGCTTGATTAGGCCCTTTTATGTTGATGTGGTTGTAGAGATTGAGATTTGAGTTTGTGTTGTTATTTTTGTTATGGATTTTTCTAGTCAAAATTGGTCTAGTAAGATTGAGGTAAAGTTCTGACTTGCAGTTAAGCTTGAATGGGGATTAAAGCAATGAGTAGTGATTGAGTAAAAGCCTAGTATGTTAGAGAAGTAGTAAGTTTTTACTGGGGTGCTTAATGTTATGTTGTTGGTTATAAGACTAAGTTCTATTGCTAGGAGGAGCCCTAAAATAGTTACGCCTAAAGCTATAAGTTTGAGGTAATATGGTATAGTGACTTGAGGGTGTGAGGCAGGAGGAACACAACTAGAAATAAGAAACCCAGCAAAAATGCTACCCAGTGCTAGGCAATTAATTGGGTTTATTAGTAAGGGGTTATTTTCATTGAGATAAGAGTTGTAAAGCGAGGGTGTCCCATTAGAGTAAAGAAAATAATGCAGCTACTGTATACAGCTGTAAGGGAGGTGGCTACGAGAGTAGTTGTAAGGGCTCAGGCGTTGGTATACGACGTGTTGGTGGTCTCGATGATTAGGCCTTTTGAGTAGAAGCCTGTAAGGAAAGGCATTTCTGTAAGTGCAAAGCTGCCAATAACGAGGGAGGAAGCAGTGAAGGGTAAAATTTTGAATAGGCCTCCTATTTTTCAAATATCTTGCTCATTGTTGAGGCTGTGGATAATAGATCCTGCAGATAGAAATAATATAGCTTTGAAAAAGGCATGGGTACAGATATGAAGAAAGGTTAGATGTGGTTGATTAATGCCAACTGTTAATATTATGAGGCCTAGTTGGCTTGAGGTTGAAAAGGCTACGATCTTTTTTATATCATTTTGTGTTAGAGCACAGATTGCTGTAAATAGGGTGGTAATGGCCCCTAGTGATAAGATGAATGTTTGAATAAGCAAATTATTTTCGATTAGGCGATGAAAGTGGATAATTAGGAAAATACCTGCAACAACTATTGTGCTGGAGTGGAGTAATGCTGAAACTGGAGTGGGTCCTTCTATGGCGGAGGGGAGTCATGAGTGGAGACCAAGTTGGGCTGATTTTCCTGTTGCTGCTAGGAGGAAGCTTATTAGAGGAAAGGAGTTTGGGGTGGAGTTAAGAATAAATATTTGTTGGAAATATCATGAGTTAGAGTATAAAAAGAATCATGCCATTGCCAGAAGAAAGCTGATATCTCCAATGAGATTATATAGGATCGCTTGCAGGGCTGCTGTTTTGGCATCTGTTCGGCTGTGTCATCAGCTAATTAGTAGAAAAGATATAATTCCTATTCCTTCTCATTCAATAAAAAGTTGAAACAGATTGTTAGTGGTGATTAGAATTAGTATTGTGAGAAGAAAAGTAAATACTTGAGGAATTGATTAATGTTTGGATCTGAGCTTACATATCATATTGAGAACTCCATGATTGATCAGGTAACGAATAATGCTATGGGGGTAAATATTATGGAAAATAAATCTAGCTTAAAGTTTAGTGATAGTTTGGTAGTTTGAATCATTATTAAATGCCAGTTTGAAATTATTGATTCTTGGCCTGTAAAAATAAATATTATTATAGATAGGATGCTAATGGTAAAGGCATAAATAATAGCTAGTTTTACATAATGTGGGTATAAAAGGTTTTTGTGGGGTTTAATTAAAGTAATTATGATGGATGCTAGTAGGAGTATTAGTATTATTAGAGTGATGGAAGAGTGCATTTTTACTTTTATTTGGAGTTGCACCAATGTTTTTGGCTCCTAAGACCAATGGATAATTACTATCCATTAAAAGTTGAGAAAGCCAAGCTGTTAGGCTTGGGGGCATGAGTTAGCAGTTATTGCATACTTTCTCGGTAGTTAAGAAGTTACAGACTTCTATTATTAGATTCACAATCTAATGTTTTGGTTAAACTATAGCTACAGGGTGTTAATCCTATGATCACCTTAGGATCTAGGGTGAGGAGGAGGATTGGTGCCATATGTATTAGTGTTTTCTCGTGTGAATAGAGAAAACATATATAACATTAACATATAGTACTAGTACATATAACATTAACATATAGTACTAGTACATTACTAGTACTATATGTTAATGGCCCTCGCTGTGTTGAAGTAAATATATGTAGTGAGTATAGGGCTGTAATTAGTACATTGAATCTTGTGAATATAATAGTAAAGTTGAATCAGGAGAAGGAGGCTAAAATTGTAAATAGCTCTCATAGTAGGTTGATAGTTGGAGGTAAGGCGAGATTGACAAGGTTTGCTAGGAGTCATCAGAGGGCTAGGAGTGGGAATAGTGTTTGGAGACCTCGGGTGAATATTATAGTTCGGCTGTGAATTCGTTCGTAGTTTGAATTTGCTAGGCAAAATGATAAAGCAAGTCCATGAGCAATTATTAGGATTATTGTGCCAGTGAAGCTTCAGGGGGTTTGAATAAGGATAGCTAGGATAACAAGTACTATATGACTAACAGAAGAATAGGCGATGAGTGATTTTAGGTCAGCTTGTCATAAGCAGATAGAACTTGTTATAACTATGCCTCACAGAGATAAAATAAGGAAAGGGTAACTTATTTTTTCTGTTAAGTTAAGAATAGGGGGAACTCGTATCATGCCATAGCCACCTAGTTTTAGCAGGACTGCTGCAAGTACTATTGAGCCAGCAACTGCGGCTTTGACATGGGCTTTGGGGAGTCATAGATGGAGTCCGTATAAGAGTATTTTGACTATGAAGGCTATTGTGCACCCTGGTCATATAACATTCTTAGTTCAGGAAAGTAATAGTTCTTTAGTGTTAATTATTATTGCCATTATGTTTAAGGATCCTAAGCTATTTAAGTGATAGAGGAGCATAATAAGTAATGGAAGAGATCCTGCTAGTGTGTAGAATAAGAAGAGCCAGCATTGAGGCGCTCTGGTTGATACCCTCAGTGGGTAATGATAACTAAGGTAGGGATTAGGGTAGTTTCGAATAGGATATAAAATAGGATTAGTTCTGTGGCTGTAAATGTTATGATTAGGGAAATTTGTAAAAAAAAATTAGTATTGAGATGTATAGTTTTTTTGGTGGGAGGGGGTTGTTGTAGAGGTGTTGTGTTGCTAAAATTATTAGTGGTAATAGTCAGACTGTTAGGATTAGGAGAGGTGATGCTAATGAGTCTGAGAAGAAAATTAGTGATAAGTTACACGAATTTGGTAGATACAAGAGTATGAGGGTAAAAGCACTAATTAATAGGCTGCAGGTTATTATATTAATTCATATTATATAATTCTTTGAAAGTCATATTATTGGAAGTATCATGATTGTTGGTAAAATAATTTTTAACATTGAAGTAGATTTAAGTTTTGCACATAATCTAGACCATATAGGTTAGAAATTAGGACTAATAAAGCTAGGCCTACTGCAGCTTCTCAGGCGGCGAATACTAGGAGGGTGATAGGTATTATATATATTAATATTAAATGTATATTTAAGGTTGTGAGTGCTGCTACAATGAATAGTGATAATATGCCTTCCAAACATAGTAGAAATATTAGGTGAGATTGGTAGATTAATAATCCTAGTAAAGATATGGAATATGCTAGTGTGGTATTAATATAGATGAAAGGCACTTTGGTAAATATGATTTCTCATAATCTAATGAGTCAAAATCATTTGTTTTGATTAAACTATATACGAACTTGACCCAATCTAACCCCTTTTGAGTTCATTCATAGGCTAACCCTAATGCTAGAACAATAAGTAGAACGAGAACTATGTTGATTGTTAGCATTAAGTTGTTTGAGTTGCTCATGGCAGAGGTAATAGCAGGGCAATCTCTAGGTCAAACAGAAGAAATGTAATGCGACTAAGAAAAATTTTATAGAAAAGGGCAGGTGGGCAAAGGTTGTAGGGTCAAATCCACATTCATAGGGGTTATATTTCTCTGCATATGTATTTAATTGTAGGAGTCAAAATGTAATGGTGATTAGTAGTAACGCTAGTAGAATATTAGTTCCTAGGGTTAGTGCTATGTTAATTACTCTCTCTCTCTCTCTTGAGGCCTGTTGATTGGAAGTCAATGGTACTGTTTATACTAAGAGAATAAGATCCTCATCAGTAGATAGAAATATAGAGGAATAGTCATACTACATCTACGAAATGTCAGTATCATGCGGCGGCTTCAAAGGCGAAGTGGTGGTTGGATGTGAAGTGATATAATTGTTGGTGAATATAGCATGTGGCAAGGAAAGTGGTTCCAATAATAACATGGAGGCCATGAAAGCCTGTAGCTATAAAGAATGTGGAGCCATAAATTCCATCAGAAATAGTAAAGGAAGTTTCAGAATACTCCGATATTTGTAGATAGGTAAAGTAGACTCCTAGTGCAATGGTTATGGATAGTGCTTAAGCTGATTCTTCTCGATCAGCTTCTATTAGGCTGTGATGTGCTAAAATAATTGTGACTCCTGATGTGAGTAGGACAGCTGTATTTAAAAGTGGTACTTCCATTGGGTTAAGAGGGAAAATACCTGTAGGAGATCAATGTCCTCCTGTTTGTGGGGTTGGAGCTAAACTAGAGTGATAAAATGCTCAGAAGAAACCAGCAAAAAAGATTTCTGAAATAAAAATAGAATTATCCCATATTGGAGACCTTTTTGAACGGGTATGGTGTGGTGGCCTTGATATGTGCTCTCGGACTACATCACATCACCATTGAAATATTGTCAGTGCGCTAGCTAATAGTCCTGTGGTAAAGAGGAGACTATAGTAGAAATGAAATCATATAATTAGGCCAGAGATTAATAGAAAGGCTGATAGAGCTCCTGTTAGTGGTCAGGGACTTGGGTTGACTATGTGATAAGCGTATGTTTGGTGTGTCATTATGAATTATCACGTAGATAGAGGCTTACTAGAAGTGTAAAAACATAGGCTTGGATTAGGGCTACGCCTAATTCTAGGGTGATCAGTAGAATGATAATGATAATAGTAATTGTGGAAGAGGAGAGAGAGATAAAAGAGTTAGCATAGTATCTCCAAGTAGGTGTATTAATAGGTGACCTGCTGTGATGTTGGCTGTTAACCGTACGGCTAGTGCTACTGGTTGAACAAAAAGGCTAATTGTTTCAATGATAATTAATATAGGAATAAGTGGGATGGGTGTTCCTTGGGGTGAGAAATGGGCAAGGAATGCTTTTGTTTTAAATCAAAGTCCTATGAGCACAGTTGCTGCTCACAGAGGGATTGCTATACCTAAATTTATTGATAGTTGAGTAGTTGGTATAAATGCCTAGGGTGTGAGCCCAAGAAGATTATTTTGGACGATGAAAGTAATTAGGACTAGAAGTATAAGGGACCAAGTTCATCCTTTAATGGTGTCTACTGCTATTATTTGTTTTAGTGTAAGTTGAATTAGTCATTGTTGAAGAGAGGAAAGTCAGTTGTTGATTAGGTTGTTAGAGGGTATAATTAGTGTAGTAGGAAATAAAATAATTAACACTACTAGGGGGATTCCTAAGATTATCGGGATACTGAAAGAGGTAAATAGATTTTGGTTCATTTTAGTTCATTTAGTTCTCAAGTGTTTTATGTTTTTGTGTTTTAGTTAATTCTGATGGGATGATATGGAAAATAAAAGTATTTTTAGTTGAATAAAAGAGGGTTACAACTATTGATAGGATCACCACTGGTCATGGTGAACTATCTAGTTGAGGCATTCACTGTAGAGAGAGGGGTTTAGTTTACTAGTACTTTCATTATTAAGTTATTGTTGATTTTTTATGTACAATATTATGCTGAACCCTGGGGTAACAAAGATAAACTGATTTCTCATGCAGAGTCTTCTGCCAACTGGGGGAGCAAATAAGAAAAAAAACTACTACAGTTCAGAATTATTAGTACAATTAGAGAGGTTTATATAAAGTGCTTTGACAGATGAGGGAGGCTTCAGCTCTACCATGTGTGAACAAATGAGGAAAAGTCAGATGACCTCACTGAGAGAAGTGGCAGCTTCTCTTGAACTGTTACTTGAACTTTAATAATAAGAGTTTAAGGACAAATTCAAAAAAGATAGGGTAACAAGGCATTCCAGACAGGAGGAGGAGCATATGTAAATATATACAGGTAGAAAAGAGCTTAGGATATTCTGGGAACTTCAAGTATAGTACATCTGGAGTGTATAGTTCATATGGAAGAATGGTGGGGGGTGTGGTCAGAAAGGAAGGCCAAGACTAAGTATGATAAGCTCAGTAGCCCATGCCAAGGAGTTTAGAGCACCTTGTGGTCAGTAGGAAGCCATCAAGAATTTAGAACAGGACCAGGCATGGTGGCTCTCACCTGTATGTAATTCCAGCACTTTGGGAAGCCAAGGCAGGAGGATCACTTAAGCCCACGAATTCAAGGCCGACTTGGGCAACACAGCAAGACCCCATCTCTATTAAATAAAAGAAGAATTTTTAAAAAAATTTTTTAAAGCAGCAAGAACAGGAGTATGATAAGATCAGATTTGTAGTTTTAGAAAATCAGTCTAGCAATGAGTGGGTGGATAATAGATTGGCACACTGTGAGATACAATTATACCTGTGTCTCATAACAGTCCTAGGGGTTAGGTACAGCAAATTTTCTCTGTTTTTCTGATGAAAAGACAGAGAATCAGGTAAGTTAAATGACTTATGACTTTCACGGTGGTAGCGTTAGTGTTTGTTTGGACAATCATAATGAGCATTTATTTGCACCGATTACATACCAAGCACTATGCAAAGTGTTTCAAATACAAGATATTTAAGCCTTTAAAAACTTTTTGAAATAGGAATTGTAATCTCCATTTTAAAGTAGAAAATGGAGGTTTAAAATGTTATGTAACTTGCCCAAGATCATATAGCTAATAGGTAGGCGACTATGATTCAAATCCAGGTGTTTCTTAAACCTTAGACCTAGTACTGAGCTACCCTAACAGTATAAATTAGGGTTTGGAAAACCATGGCCTATAGGCCAAATCCAGCCTACTTCCTATTTTTACAGTGCTCATGAACAGTGAATGGCTTTTACCTTTTTTCAAAAAGTTGAAAAATGCAGAAGAGAGATAGTTCACGGCATGTAAAAATTATGTGAAATTCAAATTTCAGTGTCCATAAATGAACCTTTATTTGGAAAACAGTCATGCCCATTGTGTACATATTGTCTATGGCTGATTTCAGGCCACAGTGGCAGAGCTGAGTAGTTGTGTCAGAGACCACATGGCCCACAAATCCTGAAATATTTAGTCAGGTCTTTTATTTAAAAAAAATACTGACGCTGTATAAACTATTAAATTCTCCACCTTCTGCTTTGATTAAGTGTTATTTTGTTTAAGAAAGTTTTTTTTTTAAAGCAATCATGTCTGCCTGTAATGTTTTACAAAATTTACAGTAGAAAAATAATGTCAACATGTTAATGTATTTTTAGTAGGAAGGAAGAAACCAGTGTAAAATCAAACATCAATTTATATAAGCCAGTAAAAAGATTTACTTTTGCCATTTACTCCTATAGCTGCTTTGTAGCACAAAGTCCAGTGTTCTCTTGTAAGCTTGGATGAAATAATATAATTCAGAACTTTGGTAACTAAACTTTTTTAGGCTAGAAAGAGGTTATTTCACAAATTATTTTCACACTGTTATCTGATATCCAGTATCCCTGAATAGCTTCATTTCAACAGAAACTTGCCCGCTAACCTAGTCATTTGCACAACATTGCTTTGAGGTAGGCTGCACCTCCATTTTTCAAAGAACATTTTAGGTTGCCGAAGATCGAAGAACTTCTTCAACATTGTTTCAGTATGTGGTGATACTTAAAAAGGGATATCATCAACAAATTCTAAGACTTTTACTGGGGCAGGAGGAGTAAGCTCTATCATTGCCTCTATTTGAAATGCAGTATACTTTGTGAATTAGCAAGAATGGAATGACGAATTCAAGGAGAAATTAAAATAAATAAAGTGCAGGTGACGGAGTCTCACTCTGTCGCCCAGGCTGGAGTGCAGTGGCTCCATGATACAGATTCTTAAAGTTATTCCAGTTCCAGCTCAGTGTGGTGCTTTTGTTTAAATAAATATTGGCTCAAATTAAGATACAACTCTAGAGGATTTTACCCAGAAAGCATTAGCTTTTTCCAATGCATTTCTTAACATGATTTTGTATATTATTTAATAATTCTCCATAAAAACTGATTCTGTGAGCAAACTTAATAAATACAATATTCCTTTCCTTGGATAGTCTTATCTCAAAAGCTCTGAGAAGTCCCAAAGATTACTTACCATATAACCTTCTCATGCACCTACACCCCATCAGGATCTAATATTCCCCACAGTATGACTTGGTCATCACTCTTTTATGATGAAAACCAGTCTCAGTGATGCCCTTCTGGCATTCCACAGGAAGTCAGTTTGCCTTTGTTCTATCTTCCTGTAAAGAATGCTACTTAGAGTTAATCAGCCGCACAGTAACACAGTAGTCCTGAGCCAGCCTGAACCCCAGGAGGCTAGATCTTCTGATACACATGGCAATTGACAATTCAGCTTCAGAAAAAAATTATTCTCAGAGAAAATAGAACTCTAAACTATTTACACAAGCAACTCAGGAAAATAATAATTACTATATATTATTTTTTATAGATGTTAAAACACAGAAGATATGTGTTGAAAGCTCTGCCTTGTATACACTCTGGTTTGAAAATAACAAATATGTGACTAACATATTTTGAGTGTGATTGTTTTTCTGCTTCGAGGACTTATTATGAAAGTAGTGCTGTTAGCACTATATTACTGAAAAATGAGGGAAGCATATCTTTACCAATATACATCTAAAAATACAGCTAGACATTCTTGACAGAACAAAGTTTTTCAGAGTATTCATTGGTGGCAAGCTGTTTTGTTTTCTATTTTGAGATTTTTTTTCCCCAGAGTTGTATCACTAAATTGTGCTACTCATACGTACATTAGAACTATGATTTCCTATCATTTCCTCTTACAAAAAAAGAACTATTCATTGACTTGATTCATAGGCATTCAGAAATCATGTGTTAGAATAAGTTGAACTGTGCATAAACTGATATGTTTTGTTTTCATATGTTTTGTGATAATGAAATTCAATTAAAATTGGCCAAATGCCTAACATGAGTAATCAATAATTTTGTTTTCATTGTTTAGTTTTGTTTTTTCCTGCTTTTTGCTGTTTGTTAACTAAGTGATATCTAACATGGTAGTCTCTCTGTATCTGCAGTTTCAGTTACCCACAGTCAAATAATAAATGAATATAGCACAATAAGGTATGTTGAGAGAAACCATATTCACATAACTATATTATTATGATATATTGTTATATCTTACTATACCTAATTTATAAATTATCCTAGATATGTATGTTTAGGAAGAAACATACATATAGGGTTGGCTTCATTCACAGTTTCAGGCATCCACTGGGGCCTTGGAACATATTCCCCACAGATAAGAGGGGACTACTGAGTCACCATTTTGTCTTTGAAAAAATGCATTGTCTTCTTTCATATAGTTCTGTATTGCTTGCTATTTGTAGAATGTATGCTTTTAAGTCATTTTACCCAAGGCATGGGCAAATTTTGTTGTGAGACATTCAGGCTTTTCTTGGACACCTCAGGAAAGCAGAAAAATTATTCCAGATGCTTATTCACTTAAAGCTTTTTATTTTTATGAAAAGCTAATTCAAATGAGTGTAAAATTTCAAATTTTAGCCTCCTTATTGAACAGAGCTAATTGGATCAGTTTCTGTTTTAATAAAAATATGGTATATGAACACAACCATTTTAGAGTAATCACAATTTATAGGTTTTGAGTTATTAAATTGTAATTGCACAAAACTTTGTTGAGAGGAAATATAATGTGAATTATTTGAAGTTTTCCTAATATATCTCCTTTTTTTCATTAATTGAACACTGGGTGTGTTCATAGTTATTAACAAAATTTTAGTTTCATTGAAATGCTTCAGCCCAATAGTGTCTTAGGTTTCACTTGTTAAACATATTATAGAGGGAGCTGGGTCATCAAAATTTAATTCAGTTAAGCAGTAGTCACAGAACTTCTATGTACACAAAATATTGTGCTAATAGTGAGAATGCCAAAAATACTTGCCCCTACTTCTACTGTGAGCATTTATTTATTAATGACTTAAGAGCAAGTGTATTTAACTTTTTTACAGAAGTAACATTTACCACTTAAGAGATTTTGAGAAGTGACAAAATATCAAGAAGCCACTATGTTGTTTTGCTTTAAAACACTGTAGGTTTTGTAAGAAAGATTTGTACCCTGGCTGTGAAACAAACAAAGCCTACAACTAAAAGGTTTGGAAGTATTTGGAAATATGTACAAAAACAAGTAAACTTAGGGAATATGCAAAAAAACAAAGCTGATAATCAGCATTGTTAAGTGCCTAATTAAAAGAGAAATTTTCTTTACATCGATATAATAGAGATAATTTCCTGACGAGAAAGGAATAACATTATAAAACATTTCATTGTGGTATTTGTATTTCATTTTTGATAATAGAAGTAATGGAAAGCAAAGCAAATATCAGGTGTCAGAAAAAGATAATTTAAGACATTTCCTAGGATTAAAAATAAACAATTATAGATTCAGATCATTTCAGTCCAATGAATATGTGAGTTTTGTCTGTTCTTTGCCAAAGAACGTAAAGGAATGCTTGCACTAGGCTTTACCTTTTAAGATTGGCTAAGGAGTCATAACAATTACAGTAGTTTTTTATTCCTAAAGCTTTGCCATTTAAGCAGAATTGAACAAGAGGGAAGAGATTAGTTGGTGACTGATAAAAGTTGAAAATTCTCATTATTCCAAATCCCACATTTTTTTTTCTGAAGTTCAACTAAGAATTTACTCTCTCCATGAATCCCTGTTAGGTTAACGTATTCCAGAGTAGCATTTTCTTTATTTTGATTTTCTAAAGTGTATATATTTTTAAAAACAAATATTCTGGGTATTTGAAATGTGTGTATTTTGTTTCCTAAAGTAAAAATTCAAAGGAGATTATTTTCTCTATTTGTGTATGTACTGAAATGCTTAGTCTTTACAATTCTAGGCACAACATTAGCATATAAAATGCTGTTAAATGAGTGGCTAAATAACTGACACAAGATCATCCATGGAAACAGATAATTAGAAAAATTCAGGACAGGATTGTGGGATCCAAAATGGCTGAACAGATACAACTCCAGCGCACAACACCAAGCGAGAGAGACGCAGAAATCCAGAGATCTCTTAGCTCCAACCGAGGTACCAGGTGCATTTCAACTGGTCTGGTCAGACAGTGAGCAAAGCCCACTCAGGGCAGACTGAGGCGGGGAGGGTTGTTGCTTCACCCAGAGAGTGCATCTGACCAGCGAGTCAGAGGCTTCAGCCCCTCTGGCACTCCAATCCAGATACAGCACTTCCCCCAAAGCCTTAGCAATACACAGAACAGGGAATCTTTGCCAGTCAAGCACCTGGAATTACAAGCACAGAGTTGAATAATAATCCAGGACAGTGTCCTGGATTGGCACACAGATCTAAAAAGACACATAAGCCCAAAAGGTGGCCAGGAGAACCTGCGGACGGAGCTATTGCCCCCTCCCACCGCCCAGAGAGAGAGGGAGCTGTAAGCGGGAGCAGCTGGGCAGGCCCCTACTCTATGACTGGAGAGAGAGGAAGCTGAAAGTGGGAACCGACCTGGTGCTACTGGGTGGGTCCCTACCCTCCCCCACAAACCCCAGAGGGCTGAAGCTCTGACTCTAGTGGGTTGCACAGCCAGTGCCACAGTCTGAGCTGAACCCTGAATGATCCAGCCCAGTGGAGGAAGGGTACAACTCACCATTAGAGGGGTGGGACTGGGCTACATGTTTTAACAAAAACACAGGAAGCCTACATAGCAACGGGACAGCTTTCTGACAACCCAGCAGCACCTACAGGTCAGCGGAAGAGGCGGGCCTAATCTCCCAGTATAAACAAAAAAGACACAGGAAGCTTCCCTAGTAACCTGAAGGAGTCCCTAGAAACCCAGTAGTGCCTCCACAGGCGGACAAGCGACCTCATCAAGCAGCTCCCTGACAACACAGCCAGGTAAACCCACAAAGATGGGATAAAAACAGTGCAAAAAAGATGAAACCGTCAAAGACCAGAACACTTCTCCTTCAAAGGATCACAACTCCTCAACAACACAGGATCTCATCATGACTGAGAAGGAGTGCAATGAATTGACAGAAACAGGCTTCAGAGGTGGATAATAACAAACTTTTCTGAGCTAAAGGAACACATTCTAAACTCAACTCAAAGAAACCAAAAACCTTGAAAAAAGATTAGATGAAATGCTAACTAGAATAACCAGCTTAGAGAAGAATATAAATGACTTGATGGAGCTGAAAAACACAGCACGAGAACTACATGAAGCAAACACAAGTTTTAATAGCCAAATTGATCAAACAGAAGAAAGGATATCAGAGATTGAAGATCAACTCAATGAAATAGAAGGCAAGACAAGAGAAAAAAGAGTGAAAAGAAATGAACAAAGCCCCAAGAAATACGGGATTATGTGAAAAGACCTAACCTACCCTTGATCAGTGTACCTGAATATGATGGGGAGAATGAATCCAAGCTGGAAAACACACTCCAGGATATTATCCAGGAGAACTTCCCAAGCCTAGCAAGGCAGTCCAAATTTCAAATTCAAGAAATACAGAGAACTCCACAGATATATTCCTCAAGAAGAGCAACCCCAAGGGACATAACTGTCAGATTCACCAGGGTTAAAATGAAGGAAAAATGTTAAGAGCAGCCAGAGAGAAAGGTCAGGTCACCCACAGAGGGAAGCCAATCAGACTCACAGCAGATCTCTCAGCAGAAACCCTACAAGACAGAAGAGAGTGGGGTCCAATATTCAACATCCTTAAAGGAAAGAACTTTCAACCCAGAATCTCATGTCCAGCCAAACTAAGCTTCATAAGTGAAGGAAAAATAAAATACTTTATGGACAAGCAATTATTGAGAGATTTTGTCACCACCAGACCTGCCCTACAAGAGCTCCTGAAAGAAACACTAAGCACAGAAAGGAACTAGTACCAGTCACTGCAAAAGCAAACCAGTGGGCAAAGACCAAAAATGCAATGAAGAAAATGAGTCAACTAATGGGAAAGAAAAACAGCCAGTAACAAAATGCAGGATCAAATTCACACATAACAATAATAACATAGAATGTAAATGGCCTAAATGCCCCAATCAAAAGACACAGACTGGCAAACTGGATAAAAAGTCAAAACCCATCAGTGTGCTACATTCAGGAAACCCATCTCACTTACAAAGACACACATAGACTCAAAAGAAAGGGATGGAAGAAGATTTACCCAGCAAATGGAGAACAAAAAAAAAAGCAGGGGTGGCAATCCTAGTCAAATGGACTTCAAACCAACAAAGATCAAGAGAGACAAAGGACACTACATAATGGTAAAAAGATCAGTACAACAAGAAGAGCTAACTATCCTAAATATATACGCAACACAGGAGCACCCAGATACATAAAGCAAATTCTTAATGACCTAAAATGAGATTTAGACTCCCACACAATAATAGTGGGAGACTTCAACACTCCACTGTCAATATTAGATTGAGACAGAAAATTAACAAGGATATCCAGGACTTGAATGCAGAGCTGGACCAAGAGAATCTAATAGGCATATACAGAATGCTCCACCCCAAATCCACAGAATATACATTCTTCTCAGCACCACATTGCACTTACTCTAAAATGGACCACATAATTGGAAGCAAATCACTCCTCAGCAAATGCAAAAGAATGGAAATGATAACAGTCTATCAGACCACAGCACAATCAGACTAGAACTCAGGATTAAGAAACACACTCAAACCTGCACAACCACGTGGAAACTGAACAACATGCTTCTGAGTGTCAACTGGATAAACAATGAAATGAAGGCAGAAATAAAGATGTTCTTCGAAACCAATCAGAATGAAGATACAATGTACCAGAATCTCTGGGACTCATGTAAAGCAGCATCTAGAGGGAAATTTATAGCAATAAATGCCCACATGAGAAACAAGGAAAGATCTAAAATTGACACCCTATCATCAAAATTGAAACAGCTAGAGGAGGAAGACCAAAAAAACTCAAAAGCTAGCAGAAGAAAAGAAATAACTAAGATCAGAGGAGTGCTGAAGGAGACAGAGACACAAAAAACCCTTCCAAAAATCAATAAATCCAGGAGCTGGTTTTTTGAAAAGACCAACAAAATAGACTGCTAGCCAGATTAATAAAAAAGAAAAGGGAGAAGAATCAAATAGATGGCAATAAAAAACGATAAAGGGGATATCACCACTGATCCCACAGAAATACAAACTACCATCAGAGATTGCTACAAACAGCTCTATTCACATAAACCAGTAAACCAGGAAGAAATGGATAAATTCCTAGACACTTGTACTCTACCAAGACTAAACCAGGAGGAAGTTGAAACCCTGAATAGACCAATAACAAGGGCTGAAGTAGAGGCAGCAATCAAGAGCCTACAAACCAAAAAAAGTCCAGGTCCAGACGGGTTCACAACCAAATTCTACCAGACGTACAAACAGGAGCTGTTCCATTCCTTCTGAAACTGTATCAAACAATACAAAAAGAGGGAATCCTCCCTAACTCATTTTATGAGACCAACATCATCCTGATACCAAAACCAGGCAGAGACTCAACTAAAAAAGAAAACTTCAGGCCAATATCCATGATGAATATCGACGCAAAAATCTTCAATAAAATATCAGCAAACAGCACATCAAGAAGCTTATTGATCATGATCAAGTAGGCTTCATCCGGGGATGCAAGTCTGGTTCCACAAAAGCAAATCCATAAATGTAATCCATCACATAAATGGAACCAAAGACAACAACCACATGATTATCTCAATAGATGCAGAGAAGGCCTTCTACAATATTCAACAGCCCTTCATAACAAAAACTCTCAATAAACTAGGTATTGATGGAATATATCATAAAATGTTAAAAGCTATATATGATAAACCTACAGCCAATATCATACTGAATGGGCAAAAGCTGGAAGAATTCCCTTTGAAATCATGCAGTAGACAAGGATGCCCTCTCTCATCACTCCTATTCAATATAGTATTGGAAGTTCTAGCCAGAGAAATCAGGCAAGAAAAAGAAATAAAGTGTATTCAATTAGTAAATTAGGAAGTCAAATTATATGTATTTGCAGATGACATGATTGTATATCTAGAAGACCCCATCATCTCAGCCCAAAATTTTCTCAAACTGATAAGCAACTTCAGCAAAGTCTCAAGATACACAATCAATGTGCAGAAATCACAAACATGCCTACACACTAATAACAGACTTAAAGAGAGCCAAAACATGAGCGAACTGCCATTCACAATTGCTACAAAGAGAATAAAATACCTAGGAATACAGCTAACAAAGGATGTAAAGGACTTCTTCAAGGAGAACTACAAACCACTGCTCAATGAAATAAGAGAGGACACAAACAGATGGAAAAACATTCCATGTTCATGGATAGGAAGAATAAATATCGTGAAAAGGGCCATACTGCCCAAAGTAATCTATAGATTCAACACCATCCCCATCAAGCTACCAACGACCGTCACAAAACTGGAAAAAGCCACTTTAAACTTCATATGGAATCACAAGACAGCCCGCATAGCCAAGACAATCCTAAGCAAATAGAACAAAGCTGGAGGTATCATACTGCTGGACTTCACATTACACTACAAGGCTACAATAATCAAAACAGCATGGTACTGGTACCAAAACAGACACAGACCAATGGAACAGAACAGAGGCCCCAGAAGAAACACCACACATCTACAACCATCTGATCTTTGAAAAATCCAGCAAAAACAGCAATGGGGAAAGGACTCCATGTTTAATAAATGGTGTTGGGAAAACTGACTAGCAATGTGCAGAAAGCAGAAACTGGACACCTACCTGTCACCATACACTAAAATTAACTCCAGATGGATTAAAGATTTAAACACAAATACACCATAAAAACACTAGAAGAAAACTTAGGCAAAACCATCCAGGAAATAGACATCGGCAAGGACTTCATGACTAAAACACCAAAAGCAATGGCAATAAAAATTAAGATAGACAAATGGGATATAATTAAAATTTAGAGCTTCTGTACAGCAAAATAAACCATCATCAGAGTGAATCAACAACCAACAGAATGGGAAAAAATTTTTGCAATCTACCCATATGACAAAGGGCTAATAACCAGAATCTACAAAAAACTAAAACAGATATAGAAGAAAAAACCCCATTCAAAAGTGGGTGAAGGACATGAACAGACACTTTTCAAAAGAAGACATATATGAGGCCAACAAACATATGAAAAAATGCTCATCATCACTGGTCATTAGAGAAATGCAAATCAAAACCACATTGATGAAGAAACTCAGAGCCTTGAAAAAAGGTTTGACGAAATCATAACAAGAATAGACAATTTAGAGAGGAATATAAGTGAATTAATGGAACTGAAGAACACAATACAAGAACTCCGCGAAGTACACACAGGTTTTAACACTCGAATTGATCAAGAAGAAGAAAGGATATCAGAGGTCAAAGACCAACTTAATGAAATGAAACGAGAAGACAAGATTAGAGAAGAAAAGTAAAAAGGAATGACCAAAATCTCCAAGAAATATGAGACTATGTGAAAAGACCTAATTTACATTTGATAGGTATACCAGAATGTCATGAAGAGAATGAATCCAAGCTGGAAAATATTCTTCAGGATATTATTCAGGAAAACTTCATCGGCATGCTGTATCCAGATCCATCTCATAAGCAAGGACGCACAAAGACTCAAAACAAAAGGTTGGAGGAAGACTCACCAATCAAATGGAGAGCAAAAAAAAAAAAAACCACACACACACAACAGGAGTTGTAACTTTCATCTCTGACAAAATAGACTTCAATAGTAACAAAGACTGAAAGAAACAAAGAAGGACATTACATAATGGTAAAAGGATCAATGTAACAACAGGAGTTAATGATCATAAATATATATGCACCCAATATAGGAGCACCCAGATACATAAGACAAGTTCTTAATGACTTATAAAGAGACTTGGACTCCCGCACAATAATAGCAGGAGACTTTGACACCACATTGTTAATATTCGACGGATCAATGAGATAGAAAATTAACAGGGACATTTATGATTTGAACTCCGACCTGGAACAAGTAAACTCAGTGAATATTTATAGAATTCTTCACCCCAGGTCCACAGAACATACATTTTTTTCAGTATCACATTACACCTATTTTGAAAGTGACCACGTAAATGGAAGTAAATCACTCTTCAGCATTTGCATAGCATTTCACAGATTTAAATGAAATATTGGCTGTTTGTTGTTTTCTTCCCTTCTTATTCCTCCCTGTCTGTGCTGTTAAGTACAATTATCAGCATAAAAGAGGTTTTTAATACCTATTTTTAGATTGCATTTCAGCCTGGGCAATAGAGCAAGACTCCCGTTCTCTCTCCCCTTTTCTCTTTCTTAAAAAAAAAAAAAAAAAAAAAAAAAAAAACGCATTGAGATGCCATCTCATGCCAGTTAGAATGGCCATCATTAAAAAATCTGGAGACAACAGATGCTGGAGAGGATGTGGAGAAATAGGAACACTCTTACAAAGTTGGTGGGAGTGTAAATTAGTTCAACCACTGTGGAAGACAGTGTGGTGATTTCTCAATGATCTAGTAATAGAAATTCCATTTGACCCAGCAATCCCATTACTGGGCATATAATCAAAGAACTGTAAATCGTTCTACAATTGAGACATACGCACGTGTATGTTCACTGCAGCCCTGTGTACAATAGCAAAGACCTGGAACCAACCCAAACACCCATCAATGATAGACTGGACTAAGAAAATGTGGTACATATACACCATGGAATACTATGCAGCCATAAAAAACGATGAGTTCATGTCCTTTGTAGGGACTTGGATGAATCTGGAAACTGTCATTCTCAGCAAACTGACACAAAAATAGAAAGCCAGACACCACACGGTCTCACTCATAGGTGGGTGTTGAACAATGAGAACACGTGGACTCAGAGAGAGGAGCATCACACACTGGGGGGAGGTGGGGGGGTAGGGGAGAGACAGTTGGGGGTTGGGGAGGGAGGGGAGGATGGGGAGGGATGATATGGGGAGAAATACCAGATATAGTATGCACCTAAAGTTAAATAAATAAATATTCAGGACAGATGGTGTTTTTATCTACTTGGGAATGATTCTACCTAAAGAATATGTTTTGTTATATGTAAATCAGGTTAAGATTTAACAATGTTAGGTATGAATAATTTTTCAGGTGACCCACTGATTAATATCAAGGGCCAGAAGAGTCAGAACAGGTGTTGGGGTGTGTGTGTGCACGCGTGCGCATGTGTGTCTGTGTGTGTGAGAGAGAGAGAGAGAGAGGGAAGAGCAAGATTGGAAACAATAATGAAATTTCATATAATGCCCACTTAGGCTTAAAAGTAGAAAGTCTTAATTTTCTATGAAAGAAAAATACTTTATTTCTATCATAGCACCATTCAAGACGTAGTAGCTGCCAAAAGGGTGATTTTTTTTTTCCTAGTTGATTTGAGAATTAGTAGGAAATAAGGAAAAGGCAGTTCAAAGAATTAGAGATATGTGGATAAATAATACTTATATCTGGAGCTCTTTAATATGACATCTGATTCTTTCCACATCCTGTGAGGTGGGCAAGTGTCATTTGTCCTTTTAAAATAGGGAAACTGATGTTTGGAGACTAACCTCTATAGGATCAGGAGCTCCTAGACAAGTACTCCAGGGCCTGAAAATAATTTATTTCCATAAATGCTATTGTATTCTATTTTGAAAAGTAACAGAGTAAGGGACATTGGTTGCAAACATTCATATACCAGAGTGTTTTGTCAACTGTAATTATTTATGATAAATTTGTCACTTCCTAACTAGGTTACCATGGGTAAATTCTCTGTGGGCTTCTGATTTTTCACTTTTCTAATATTTTAGAATGGGTCTAGCTTGCCTCTTAAGTTCCATTCCAACTCTGCAAAGTAAGTAATAATTAATTGAATAAAATCAAATAAATTCAGTAAAAATGCTAACCCTAAATTTGAATTGGAAATACAATTACAAACTCATGATTAAAAAAAAAAATACTGATTTCTAAGCTCCAGTCACTGAAACATCATAGAATGAAAATGATTAATTATTCCTAGCACCCAAATTATGGTCTCTAATACCATTTCTCTTGAAAGGAACCAGGAATCATCCAATTAATGACTAATTTCTAGGGCAGGAAATATAAAAGAAGAGCTTGTATAATAATATTTGTCATACTAGAAAAGCAGTGAAACTATTGAAGAGACAACTGGGGACGTATCAAAACTCAGCAGCCAACTTTAAAAGCTCCCCCTGAGTAAAGACTAGCAATTTGAACACAAATGCAATAGCGACTCTGTCACATTAAAGCACATCATATATGGTTAAATCTACCAGTTCATAATGCCATTTTTTAAAAGGAGTGGTGGTCATTGGTCACCTTTAGAGTATATTAGGAAACATTCATTGTTTTGAAAACACATAAAGGGAAAGAAGCAATTTTCCTTTTCGTATATGAACTGCACCTCATGGTAATAAAAAATTGGTAAGTAGAAATTTCTCTTTATAGATATATTTGTGCTTGGAAATGAAGAAGGAATGACAGAATTAGATTACCCCGTGTGTAATCTTGAATGAAAAATGATTATCAATGGCCTCTAATAGCCAAAAAAGAGAGTCAACCACACATACGCTGCTTGATAGAAATATCCAGTACCATCTATGCAGTATTTTCCAAAAATTGAGTCTGAGCTCACCTCTAGATCCAGTTATTAGGAATACAAGGAGACAGACCAATGTGATACCAAGGGAATGTAACTTTAAAAAGTCAGAATGTGGGCTTTTATATCAAACTGTATTTTATACAAAACTATATTTGGTATAGTTTCTTCCGCAAATAAATTACTAGGAAAAGAGGAGGAAAAACTTAGATTTGGGAGACTTAAGAGACATTTCAACAAACTGCAAAGCATAGGCTTTATTTAAATTATGATTCTAACAGAAAAACTCTTTAAAACAGGAGATAATGTATGTGTGGTAATATTAAAGAATTATTGGTAATTTTATCCTGTGTGATAATACTTACAATGGTTATAGTTTATTTATAGACATATATATGTAAATATTTATAGGTGAAATTTTATAATTGTAAGGTGCTGTTCAAAATACTCCAATATTTGGGGCTGGGGAGAGGTTGTAAATAAAACATGATAGGCCATGTATTTCATTTTGTTGCAGGGAGATGATAGGCGTTTATCATATTAATCTTTAAAACTTTTCATAATAAAATATTAATATGTTTGTTTCCTTGGTTGTCTAATAATCTGTTTCCAAAAAGTGTACTGCTATATTTTATAACATGTTATATTTTAAACAGGATGCATGTGGTCCATATTCCCCAGATGAGTGCATCTCTTTGCCTGTTTACACAAGTGCTGAAAGGGATCGTGTGGTTACCAACATTGATGTCCCATGTGGGGGCAACCAAGACCAGTGGATACAGTGTGGAGCAGCTCTATTCCTAAAAAACCAGTAGACTCAAATGGCAACTAAAGCCATCTTCACAAAAGGAAACATTGATTCTTTAAGCTTAAGTAAAACATGTCATCAGTCTACATTTAAAATGTTAGTTCAAAATATTAACATATAGTTACCTGATGTTGTTGATCTTATCAAATTTTATTTTAATGTATAAAAGCAGCACTGTGCATCTTTTAAAGTAATAAATGGAGTTATTTTTAAAATAGAGTATTCTTTGGATAACATTAAATATTTCTGTGAGGAAGTTCATTTTTCCAGTGGCTCAAAAATTTGTTTTAGGTCAGAGATTTTAAGTGGTGTATTAAAGTAATAATAAATATTTTGGCTGTCATTTCTGTGTCATAATTATTTAATAAAATATAAGAACACTCATAATTTTTTAGTCTTCCCATGACTCTTTTTACATACTGAAGAATTTATTATATTTTAAAGTTATAATGAATGCATAAAAGTATCAATCTGAGTATGATTATATTAATTACAATATACAAATTTGTAATTGTCATTATAAATTATAACTAACATCCTAAGGTAATTCAAATATGAATAATTCAGCTGACATAATAATGGAGGATAAATTCTGGTTATTAAACTTTCAGCTTTTTGGGGTTTTTGTTATTGTTTTTTGTGACAGGGTCTCGCTCTGTTGCCCAGCATAGAGTGCCGTGGTGCGATCACGGCTCACTGCAGCCTGAACCTCATGGGCTCAATCTCAGCCTCCTCAGTAGGTGGGACTACAGGTGTACCACCATGCCCAGCTAATTTCTGTATTTGTTGTAGATATGGGGTTTTGCCACATTTCCCAGGCTGGTTTCACCCTCCTGCGCTCAAGCAATCCACCTGCGTTAGTCTCCCGAAGTACTAGGATTACAAGAGTGAGCCGCCACACCTGGCCTGTATTTTTGTATTCCTTATGGGAGCTATTATTTTAGCGCTGTGAGATTCTCTGAACTCTAAGGAACCAAAAATACTGTTGATAAACATTTTAGTATCCTATAAAGTTATTTGCAGCTCTATCCTTGCAGCAAATTCTAAGAACTGAGGCTTATATTTTTAATAGTTGTATAAAACAAATAAGTCATATCAATGAAAAGTTATATACTTAGAGGAGAAACCAAATGAAAGGAAAAATGTGTTTTTAAAAGAATGTATTTAAATATATATATTTTTAAATGTAAATTAAGAATACAGTAATAGCATCTCAAAGTAATTCTAAAGAAATGAGAAATAATAGCAAAGAAATCAAGATAAGAATTTCACTAAAAGAGGCTGGAGCAGTGGGCTCACGCCTGTAATCCCAGCACTTTGGGAGGCCAAGGCAGGCAGATCACCTGAGGTCAGGAGTTCGGGAGCAGACTGGCCAACGTGGTGAAACCCCATCTCTACTAAAAATACAAAAACTAGCTAGGCATGGTGGCATGCACCTGTAATCCCAGCTACTCGAGAGGCTGAGGCAAGAGAATTGCTTGAACCCAGGAGGCGGAGGTTGCAGTGAGCTGACATTGCCCCATTGCACTCCAGCATGGGCCACAAGAGTGAAACTCTGTCACAAAAAAAAAAAAAAAAAGAATTTTACTAAAAGAATAATCAAATAGAATCAAATTATGATCTCTCATATTTGTCACTTTTTACCATCTCTTCCTAAGAAACAGTAAAATTCTGTAATTGCTAGAAGCTTAAATATATTTTATGTTCTAATCTTAAAATGGTTAAGCATTCTGAATTGGATTCCGAAATCATAACAAATTTTCATTGTGTAGCTGTCTGGATTCCATCAGGATATGATTTAAACAGGAAAGTTTAATATAAACACTAAGCTGTGATAATAATAAAAAAGTATAAGATATAAGAAAACTATTTGGTACCCTAGGACTAAAGGGGGTAGCCAGGCAGAACATACTTGCAAGGGGACCCTTCCAAAGCTTGGAGATCAGACCTCATCAGAAAACATATAGCCCCAGTCCACTGATGACGGAGATGTTTACTGGTTTTCCTAGGCCGGAGCTTATCTGCAGTCACAGACTGCAGGAAAAGCTGGAATGCAACCTCTCCGGCAAAGGTGAGCCATAGACCGTAGGGTGGGATGTGCACACCCAAAGGGAATGGGAGCTCCAAGGAAGGCAGGAGGCCTGGCTCACACAGTGTCTATATTAGGTGAGCTGCAAGATGACAACTAAACTGGGCTGGACCTGTGGCATCAACAAGGGACCATGCTCTGGGTGCGTGGCTAGACACAGCACTACTGTCCTCCCACCTATACCACTGACCGATATTGTAGTCACTGTACCAAGCAAGGGAAGCTGCTGCCTCTCTTGCATTGTCCCTCCAGCTTGCTCTACCAAGAAAGCTTAACATCATACTCATCATCTTAAAGGGAAATGCTTAAAGGAATTCTGTACATTATTGCAGGGCAGATATTAAAGGGTGATTTGGAGCTGAAAGGCAGTACTTTGCAACTGACACACCCTTGTGTTCAGCAAGTGTTTAGCCAATTACATATTTCACAATTACAGTACATACAATGTGCTAAACAATGAGGGTACAAGGACTCATGAAATGCATCCTTGTCTGCATACCCATGTTCACTGCTGTATCCTTATTACATGTACTAGTACCTGGTACATAATAGGAATCACAAAATTTGTTGAGTGAATGGTCTAAGGAGACACAAAACCAACCTACAGTTTGCTAGGTATTATAGTAATCATGAAATCCTATAAGAATGTGGAGGTAGAAAATACTAATTTTTTCTAGAGAAAAGGACAGAGCAGGAGAGAGGATATTAGAGCTGAGCTTTGAAGAATGGATAAAATGTCAACAAGCAAAGGAGGGGTACATTTCAGGGAGTGGAGCAGCATAAGGAGACATGGAGGGGTGCAAATGCATACCATATCCTGGGAATTGTGAAAAGCCTGGTGGAATGGAAGAGCACAGAGGGTGGAATGCGGAAATGACCAGTGGTAGATAATTTGTTTGAAAAGGTAAAGTGTTTATCAGGACTCTGAATACTGCACAAGAGTTTAAACTTTGTTTTAAATATGCAATTAGAGAACATTGAAAGATTTAAGAGTGACAGCATCCTAAAATATTTTTTAACCTAAGTCTATTACAGAGATTTAAAGTCTTATTTAAACATTTCCCTTTTTAGTTATTATGACTAACTGTAGCCAAGGGTTTATAAAAATATTTCATATCATTTATCTCTTAATTGTCTAAACTCAAAGTAGAATTATTCTCATTCACAGATGAGGAGATTAAGGCCTAGAGATTGCATGACTTGCCTAAGATTATACAATATTTTTACATTTTATATTTCTTTATTGGTTAAGATAGCCTAATAAACAGAAACAAATAGCTTCCAAAATTTCAGTGTCCTGGCCGGGCACGGTGGCTCATGCCTGTAATCCCAGCACTTTGGGAGACCAAGGCGGGTGGATCACAAGGTCAGGAATTCAAGACCAGCCTGACCAACATGGTGAAATCCCATCTCTACTAAAAATACAAGGGTGTGGTGGTGCATGCCTGTAATCCCAGCTACTCAGGAGCCTGAGGAAGGAGAATCACTTGAACCTGGGAGCAGAGGTTGCAGTGAGCTGAGATCGCACCACTACACTCCAGCCTGGCAACAGAGTGAGATTCTTAAAAAAAAAAAAAAATTACTGTCTTAACATATTTCTTGTTATATCTGGTTATTTCTTGTCCAACTAATAGTCTAGATGAGATGTCCAGTTTTCTGGGTCAGGTCTTCTCCATGTAATCACAGAAACAGAATGATGTCAGTCCTGCCACCTTAAACATACAGCTTTCAAGGCTTGATGTTGACATTACAATCAGCTAGAAAGGGAAAAGCAGGGAAGAATACACATGGAACATTTTTGTGGGCCATGTCTGGAAATGTCACGCATCATTATGTATACATTCCATTAGAGAGAACTTGATTACATGGGTATACATAGTGTCTAGGGTGGCTAGGAAATGTCAGCTGGGTACTCAAAAACAGGAGTGTTGGAGGGCTAGCTAGCTCTTTCTACCACATCCCCATCCAGTGAAAAATTTTAATTCATTACAGAAATGCATTCAGTACAATGAATTAAAATTACTTAATAAAGAAGCATAGGTCTTTAATTGATATGATGCCAAACCTCATGCTTATGAATGTTTGCATTTATATTCAGCAAAATAACATAAGCCAGATACTGGCCAGATTCCAGAAATATAAAGATAGGTAATACAGTCTCTGCTCTTGAGAGATTTAAAAGCTGATAGAACAGTGAAACATGTAAAAACAGTCTCTGCACTATAAATTTTTAAATCTAATATTAATTAATATTGCTATACCAGCTTTTTGGTTAAAACTGGGAAAGAATACATTAAAAATGCCCATTAGAAAAAAATTCTAGCACAATGAAATAAGAGTTACGTGGCACAGTAGCAAAGGGCTGTGGGATTCCAGGGAATGGAGAAACTAATAAAAAATAATTAGTAACAGTAGGCTTTTTTCTTCTTTTTTAAAAAAAATTACTTTGAAAATATTTTACAAATAAATTTATTTTCCTCCTCAAATGAACAAATGTTAGATGTTATAGTGTTTGCTTTAGATTTTTTAAAGAAATTTCAAATCTTAAAAATTGTTTCAAAATCAGAGTCCTTCATGTTTCCCTTCAGCAGAACTTTCATTTCTTCCTCCAAAGAGATACCCACTAACCTATATTTGTTAACTACACAGGTACATGTTTTTAATATATAACCAAAAATAAGGAGAATTTTTTTGTTTTGTGAATGGGAACTGCAGGTAACCTCTCTAAAGCTTCAAGAGGACCCAATATTTGAGATTCTTAATCCATTAGAAGCAACAAACAATAGTTTCCAGTCCTCAGAGACCACAGATGTTGGAATGGCCCCCCAAAAATACATCATAGCCATGCAGTTGGTAAGTGATATGATAATTTTCAAAATAAAAATCTTGGCTAGCCAGGAATTGAAGGGACTTTCTTTTCACAAATAATGGATATCTATGAAAAACACTATAAAAAAGATCATTTTTAAAAGGGCATTCACTTTAAAATGAGGAACAAGACAAAGCTCATCACTTCTACACTGTTTGGATGTCCTAGACAGCACAGAATGACAAGAAAAAGGCAGAATTGAAAAGGCAAAGACAAATAGAAAAACGTCTGCTCAAGGAGAAGAAAACATCAGCATTCACATACTTCCCGCCAGCCCTTTGTGCTGCTTTCAGTTTTGGCAATCTCACACATGTATACATAAAATAAAAATTTTTAAGGGGGAGAAGTTGAAATTTAATATTCCTAACCAATAATTCTTTGGGGGTTTTATTTTTTATTCTGAGACATTCTGCTATAATTTCTGAAAGAGATATGGAGACTAAAGTAAGGAAACAAAAGTCATTCCAGTTACTTGGGGCATCTTCTTCCATGTTGTTTCTATGTATTTATTTCCACTGTGTTAAAGTCTGGACGAGTTATCATTTCCCACCTATCTTAGGAAGCTCTGAGCACACAGGAGCCCTGTCAGGAAGGCAGTTAAAGAGTTCAGAAAGTGTGAGACGGCATTTGATCTTTGGGAGACACACAAAAAAATAAAAAACAAAGTATTACAATATGAAGAAAATTTAATTCAAGAAAATCAGTCATTTCACCTCAATGTTGACCCTCTTACACACTAAGCCTCGTAAGAGCAGGAAGCATACATTTCGTGTTTTTGTTTATGGCACTTGCTTTTATTGGAGCTCAAAACACATTTATTGAATCGATGACTAAAAATTGTTTCCTGACAACTTAATCATCAGATTTGTCTCCAAATGATTTTAGATTGCTCCCCAAATCAAACTCATCCTCAAAAAATGAGTATTTTTTTTTTTTTATCATTGAGGATAGTTGGAGAAGCCTTTCTCCAAAGGTTCTCATGGAAACAAAAAAAAATTTCAAAGATCTCAGCAAGGTTGTCACCATGTAATCACTTTGAAGGAAACAAATCCTTTAGCTGTATAGACCTTCAATCAAAAATTCTTTGGGGACCAGGCGCGGTGGCTCACACCTGTAATCTCAGCACTTAGGGAGGCTGACGTGGGCAGATCACAAGGTCAGGAGATCAAAACTATCCTAGCTGACACAGTGAAACCCTGTCTCTACTAAAAATACAAAAAATTAGCCTAGTGTAATAGCATGCACCTGTAGTTCTAGCCACTCAGGAGGTTGAGGCAGGAGAATCGCTTGAGCCCAGGAGGCAGAGGTTGCAGTGAGCCGAGATCACCTACTGCACTCCAGCCTGGGTGACAGAGCAAGAGTCTGTCTCAAAAAAAAAAAGAAAGAAAGAAAAAGAAGAAAAACTTTGGAAATGAAAAGCATCTTAGAGATTGTCTGGCTGGGTTTCTGTTTTATTTTTACTTTACAGTCATGCCTTCCAAACTTAACATTTTAACTAGGAGAAAACTCAATGATCAGCGAAAGCTTCATGGAAGAGGGGGATTTCATGCTGGACAACCAGGGAATCTATAATATAAGAAGCAGGTGTACACTGATCAGCATCCAACAGCTCAAACCAATCCTCCTCAGTACATCTGCTACCATATATTAAGACTGCAAATTTCACACTGACAAATAAGTGTACTCCAACAGTTAAGTTTTTGATGGAAGGACAGGAAAAATAAACCCAATATGAGGAAGGAGAAAAAGTAAGCATATTGAGAACTGTCTTTATGTACAGTGATATTTTCCATACATGTAAACATGGCTGTCGGCTAATTTTTTTTGCAAAAATAAAGGAAAAAACAAGTATTAACCACAATATTATGCATAACCACTATAAAAGCTGACTATGCTGTGCCTCAATTTTTCTTCCCCCCCTTTTTTAGTCCCTGGACACCATTTCAGAAGGAAATGAAGAAATAGAAACCTAATAAGGTAAAAGCAGAGACAAAAAGGTGGAATGTGTTAAGATTCAACACAATAGATAGAAAGATGGTCTTCAATTTCTTCCTGTTTTCAAAAATGTATTACCTATTGGTTAGCAAAGTAAGAATAAAGAAAACCATGTTTAAGTTTTATGGGAAAATTACAAAGTAATGAACAAACCAACTTACACCACAAAGAAAAAAATAATGGTATCAAATTATAGCCTAAATCCAAAATTTGATTACTAAAGTCAGTAACACCTGACTTTTAGAAGTTAGCTTCATTTCTATGTGAAATTAATCATTATTAAAATAGGAATATATTCAAACGTAACTGATTCTACTAGTAATGGTGTTATGCTTAACAACACGGTGGCTGCTCACTGATTTTTAATTTTAAAGATGCTTCCCTGCATGTAAAGCACAACTCTTTCTGTGTTAAGTTACTGCTGCTTGTCTCCCAGTACCCATTCTCCCCTGTTACCATAGTAATGCAATGTTTAACTCGACTATGCATACTCAGAATAAAAACTAAAATTCCTTATTTCCCTTACATTCAAGTGTGGCCATGTGACTCACTTCTGCCAAAGAATGTGAGCACAGATATCCTATGGTAGCTTCCAGGGTCATTCTTTACGGATGTGGCCCATATACCATTTTCATTCATCTTCATCTCCTCTACTCTGCTGCCTGCAACAAAGACACTGCCATCTTGGACCTCAGTCTCTGGGGACTTTGTCAAACACAGATACCACCCTTGGACTATGTAACTCTGAATTTCATTTATACAAGAGAGATTTTTGCAACCTTAGATGGGGTGGACAAATGCCAGCTGGCTGGTGGTATACACAGACAAGATCTACTGTCCTCAGACAGTCCCTCCAAAACCAAGGACTGGACAAGACCCAAATATCCCAGCTGAACTAGGAACCCTAAGTTGGAGGCACTTTGAACCTGTGCTGTCTGACTAATGCAAGTCCCACTTGGCAAGGGAAAGCAATAATTGTAAACAAAACAGTCTCTCCAGGAGCACAGTGTGCATCTTTGGGACGGTCCTTTTTCATGGAAGCCAGGCACTAACATGCCATCCTCCCAAAACACTTGCACCTTATGGATGGTCATAGGAGAGCAGCAAGTGTTTAAAGTACCACCGGGTGGTCATTTATCCCTTAGACAATTTCAGAGATCTCTCCAAAATGAATCTACCCTTGGTTACTTGGTAGAGGTTTGCAAAATAATAACTGCTTCATTATTTATGTGCCCCTTGTGAGCAGCTTTCCCTATAACTAAGTCATCCAGTTCAAATAGATGGTATGAAATTTGTTATTGATTTCAGCTGAAATGATCAATGACACCACCTCTGCCCTGGAAGGCACTCAGGTCATCTCCAACTCACTGTCTGTGGTTGTTTTGCTATATTTGTGTTTCTGGGATAGGCATCTCTGGGATAAATTCTATTTGGTCTTAATATGATAATTTAAAGAGAAAATGTTTATGACAAAATTAGAAAAAATATTTTGTACAGTGTAATAAAATATGATGTGTGTAAATATAGGTATGTAATATGTATCTCAAATTAGAAAGTGGTACTTTAAAATATTAAATATTCATTATTTCTGAGTAAAGAGGTAAGTAATTTTTTATTTGGGGTAAATTTTTACATTTTTCAAATCCTGTAATGAGAATGTATTGCTTTTATAACCCCAACAAAACACTAGTTTGTAAAAATTAAAGTAAATGTAAGCTTAAAAAAGAGTACATCAGAGTTAGCTTTTCACATTTCTAGACAATCCCCTTCAGAGTTTATCTGCTCACATTTCAGTGTATTCGTAGCTTGAATTGCTATTGAAGATGTTAATGTACCTCAGCTCTTTGTAACTGCAAATGAGGGTTTATTGGCATTTATACAAAACAGACATTTGATACAATTATGTTAGACCAAAAGCAAACATGGCATTTCTAACTTGGCATATAGCTGCAATCAGAAATGTTTGCAATTTCAAAGTTTAATATCTATAATAATGAGGAAACTGGTGAGTCAGCTCTTCCAATGAGGCAAGAACCCTAGTCTTGGAGTTAAGCCACCAGCCTGCCAGTCTCAGGCTGGGCCCATCACTTTTGCAGGTCCTTCTGCATTCGGTTTTGTTTCTCTATAAAATGTGGATTATAATTCCCATTTCCAAGTATGATTTGAAGATCAAATGAAATTTAAGATATTATTATATAATCATCATGGGACAGAGGTAAATTTAAAAGCTGAGAGTTTAAAAAATGATAAATTACAATTGCATATAAAACACTATTTAGAAATAAAAACTTAAGTTGAGAATTTTTAAATTATCATGTTCTCAGCCTTCATTATCTAGTTCATTATTATGTTTCTAGTGTTAAAGATCCACTTTGTTTTCATAAGATGAACTATAGTTTATTCAAATAGCTGCCATTTCTGGAATTTTGTTCAAAATTAATACCCCATATATAACTAATAATAATGATGAAGGTTTACATAGTGCTTGCTGCATGCTGAAATTGGCATTGCTGCAAGCAACTGATAGGTAGATACATCCATGTTTATCACCACTCATCTTGTTATGTCCATCCCATTAATGAGAAAACTAAGACAGAGTTTATGCAGCTAATAAATTGGTAAAGTGGCAAGAAAGAAAACTCTCTTTCAGCCCTCACCCCCAGGAAAGAGCAAAGCCAGCAAAACAGAATTCTCTAGCATATATCATCATCTTGGAAGTGAGTATGCTAAAAGGAATGATTATTCCAGAGCCACAAGTTGATCAATTCTTCATCTTGACAAGTATTTACTACAGCAGAGCTTCTGGCAAGAAGATAAACTGAAGATAAACTGAATTGACAGTGCTAGTCAAAATACTTGTTATATTACATATTTTCATTGAAGAGTCACCTCTGTAAAATTTAGGAAGAGAATATGGGGGAGAAATGCTTTGAATTGTGAACTTAGCTCTCAGAACTGTCAACTTAGCTTCCTTTGCTGTAAACACTCAGTGCTCTCTGCATGCATAGCACTATTCCAGAGGCCTTGAGGGCTCTCAGATACTCTCATTCTTCACTGTAGTACTTATAAAGAACATTGTAAAATATTTCAAACAGACAGATATGTGTAGTGGATGTGTATATATATATATATATATATATATATATATATGCTACAAAAAATAGAATGAACACCTGTACCTAGCATGCAGCTGAAGAAAGCAAGCTTTACCAACAAATACCATTTAAACTGCCTGGTGTATTTTCAGTATCTCATTTTCCATTCTCTACCCAGAGGCAACCATTACCCTGAATTTGGTTTCTCTAATTTCCATGATTTGATGGTTATTCTTATGTGTCGACTCAAGTGAGCTAATGGATACCCAGATAGCTAGTAAAACATCGTTTCTGGGTTTGTCTGTGAGGGTGCATCTGGAAGAAATTAACATTAGAATCAGTAAACTGAATAAAGATCTGCCTCTACCAGCGTGAGCAGGCCTCATTTAATTTGTTATGGCCCAGGCAGTACAGAAAGGCAGAGGGAGGGTGAATTCTCTTTCTCTTCTGGATCTGGGCTATTCATCTTTTCCTGCCTTTGAACACTGGAGCTTCCTTGGTTCTCAGGCCTTCAAATTCCAGGAAGTTAAACTAGCCTGTTCTTCTTCCCCTAGTTTTTGGCCTTGGAATGAATTATACCACTGACTTTCCTGGTTCTCCAACTTGCAGACGGCATACTGTGGGACTTTTTGTAATTCATAATGTCATGAGCCAATTCCCGTAATAATCTTCTCTTATCTCTCTCTCTCTCTGTAGATATATATATATATATATATATATATGTATATATATATATACATATATATATATATCTTATTGGTTCTGCATCCCTAGAGAACCCTAATATGCCTGGGGGTTGGGGTTCTTCACAGTTTTTCTGAATATGAATGAATCCCTAGACCATATTCTTCTACTTGACAAATATTTGATTTTAATGTTGGACTGGCCCCATTGAGACAGGAATAATACAGAGTGTTTGCACCTGGATTATACTAGGCAGCAGTTTCACATGACTAGCAAAAAGGAAACTGTGGAAATATCTGCATAAGCTAGGAACCAATAAGATCCTGAAAAACAGAATGTTGGTCTGAGCCAAACTGGCTAAGACTGACTGGACCCAACATGGCACTGGACTTGACCTGGTTTCACCTAGGTCCTCATTGTACACTAGTTAACATACTCATCCACACACCCATCAGCACCATGACAGTTTCAGGAACACCCATATTTGGTGTAAAAATGCGTGATGCTACAGTTCTGAGAAATCTTCTTCTTCCAGAAATCTTCATGAATATTCCACCCCTCGGTTAAAGAAACCCATAAGCAGAAACCCCAAACCCCACTGTGCATGACTCACTCTCTTGAGTATGCCCACACCCCCTTTCTTAACTGTGTACTTTAACTTGGCAATAAGTCTCCATACTTTCACCATTTTCTGACTAGTCTTTAAATTCCTTCTTGAGACAGTGTCAAGATCCTGGACAGCGGCCAGGGTTGAAGTTCTGTAAACTATGCTGATATAAGCAGTAAGTCTTCTGACATGCATTTGCAAGACTTCCTGCAGGAGTCCCCAACTTGCAGACCATGGACCCATTCAGGTCCGTTAGGAACCGGGCTACACAGCAAGAGGTGAGTGGCAGGTGAGTGAGCACTACCACCTGCGCTCTGCCTCCTGTCAGATCAGCTGCAACATTAGGTTCTCATAGGTATATGAATCCTGCTGTGAATTGCACCTGTGAGGGGTCTAGGTTGTATGCTCCTTATGACAATCTAACTAATTCCTGATGATCTGAGGTGGAAGAGTTTCCTCTCAAAAACCACCATTCTGCCCCCAACTCCCGACCCCCAATCCATGGAAAAAATGTCTTACACGAAACCACTTTCTGGTGCCAAAAAGTCTGGGGACCATTGCTTTAGGGTCTACACCTAGTAGTGGAAATGCAGAATCTCCTACAGGAAAACTGTCGACTTAATTAGGTTACAACGAATATTTTCCATGTGGTTAAATCAGTTGACATATATAAAGCACTTGGAAGAGTACCTAGCACTAGTAAGCACTGTAATTATAGTAAGATCTGAGTTTGAACCAATTCATAGTCCCACCAACAGTGTATATGAGTTCTTGTCATTCTGCATTCTCATCAATACTGACACTTCTGCAAATCTGGGGTATAAAATGGCATCACATTTAATTTGCATTTTCCCAATTAAAAATAAGCCATTTTTAATGTTTATTGTCCATTTGTGATTTTGTAACCACCCAATGTGTTCTTCCCGTCCACTGCACAGATGAAACCAATTTGCTATGACAATGTCATATAAATGACAATAAAGAGTTAATTGACACGAGGCTGGACATACCACATGGAAGATGATGTTATTACTCAAATTAGTCCCCAGAATTCAAAGGCTAGGGTTTTTCAAGATTAGTTTGGTAGGCCAGGGAGTCCACTTCTGGGTAGGGCCACAGGATTGGTTTGTGGGTCTGGGTGGAGCCATCAGTCACCAGAAATGCAAAATCCTGAAAAGACCTTTCCAAAGGCCAATCTTAGGTCCCACAATAGTAATACCACCTGCAGTAGTAATTGGGGGACATGCATATCTTGTCACCTCCAAAATAATGACTAGTGATTATTTATGTCTGCATCTTAGCAGAATTCAGGCTACTCTTCTTTCTAACCTTGTCATCTTTCATTGGCTTTAACGAAGGCAGTTTAGTTTTGGAAAAGGGCTATTATCATTTAAACTATAAACTAAATGTCTCTTAAAGTTAGTTTGGCCTAAGCCCAGTAATGATTAAATAAAGTTTGGAGGTTAAAGGCAAGATGGGGATGATTAGATCAGATCTCTTTCACTATCATAATTTTCTTACTGTCATAATTTTTGCAAAAGTGGTTTTAATTTTTGTCTGTGAAATGCTATTACTTTTTCCTCTGTTTTTTTCTGTTGTCTTTTCTGATTGTTAGGAATTAAACATCCTTATATATTTGTAGAGTAGTGCACTGTCAATTATATGTTTTATGAAATCCACATTCCCAGTTTGTGTGTGTGTGTGTGTGTGTGTGTGTGTTTTAAATGTTGTCTTCTGAATAAAAGCTTTAAACTCAAATGCAGAATGTGTTAGCCTTTCTTCTATGGTTTGGGTTTTCCCAACAAAAGTTCATTACAACATACTTTTTTTTCCATACAGATTTAAAGTTTTAGAATGATTCTAAAAAGTAACCTTAAGTCAGATAAAGCCACGTGTAAATCCAAAATTGAATTGCATGTCATTTTTGATATCTGCAAAAGTTACACAGTCCAAGAGAATGAAAAAATTGATACAAGATTATTTGGTAATAATAATTACCAAATTATTATTATTTGAAGGTCTCTACTTCACCAGCTGGAGACCTCCATAGCTGGCGATCTCCTTGCCTGGGTCTCGCCACTGGAGGTACTCCACCCACTCAGCCCAGCAGGCTGCTCTTGGCTTGCACTCCAGCCCAGATCCTGTGCTTGCTGTGGGATTCACAGTCAGCCTCTAGCTGGATCAGGCATGCTGCAACCTGCTTCTGCTTTGGGAGTCAACATCTGGATGAGGGGAACATGGTGACTACCAAAAACTTGGAGACACCAGCAACTCTGAAGCCCCAAAGGGGGTGTTACAGTGTGTTAACAGCTCTTTCAATCCTGTTGTCTGCAGCCCAACAAATGGGAGCATGCGGCACCCTGTAGGTCCTTCTCCCACTGCTTGGCAAGTGGGAGAGGAGTGCTATAGGGTTACACCTCTGTCCATACTTGCCATTCTGTGGGTCTCAAGTTCTTGTCCCATGTCCAAGAAGAATGAGGTTACCGGACAGCTGGCGGGTGAGCAAGGCAAATAATTTTGCTAAGTGATGAAACAGATTTCAGTGGAGCGGGGGACCCAAGTTTGGCAGTCCCCTACCCGAAGTTGGGTATTCTCCTCTGCCGGAAGATGAGCAGTCCCAAAGTGTGGCTGAGTTTGGGACTTTTAGGGGTCAGAATTGGGGACTGCATGCTGATCAGTTTGTGAGTATACACAAAAGGCTAAAAAAGGCATCACTGAAAGATGGACACAATAGGGTTAAAAACCAATTAGGGAAGGGTAAGTATATGGAAAATAGGTGAAGGGTGGGGATCAATCAAAGGAAAGTATGCCAAATGGGAAGAGAACGTCTCAATCTGGTATGTGGGTTTATCCGAGCCTTGTGACATGGTTTTCAGCCTTTAAACTGTCTTTGGCTTGAAGGTCAGGTTTCACTGGGGACCTACCCCTGTCTACAAATATATTTCATATGTGTCTGTCTCCTGCCACTATCAGAATGAAGAGTCCATTTTTGGTGGAAAACAACTTTTTTCTTCCTACTCTCACATTCAACACACAACACTTCTTTGGCCAGATGTGGGGGAGATGGGGGGTTTCTCCCCACACCGAGTAATTCTTCCTGGACATCAACTAGCTGTGTCCTATAATTCATTTCAATTCAATCTGATTCTGATACTATCTACCTAAAGATAGTTCCAGGTTATAACCTGTACTTCTGACTAACCTGCTATAAATGGGGGTTTCCATGACCTTCTCCTGCCCTTGACTTTAATAATGTGTTAGGGTAGCTCCCAGAACTTGGAAACACTTTACTTATAATCACCAGTTTATTATAAAGGATACATAAAAAATACAGGTGAACAGCTGGATGAAGTGATGGATTAAGTCAAGGTATGAGGGAAGGGCACAGAACTTCCTGCCCTCTTTCTGTGCCACCGTTCCAGCACCTCCATGTGCTCAGCAACCTAAAAGCTTGCCAAATCTTGTTGAAGAGTTTTTATAGAGCTTGATTTTCAGTGCAGACAACCCCCAGTGGTGCTGAAAGTTTCAAGCCTCTAATCCTCTAATCACTTTGTCTTTCTAGGGACTGGCTTCTTCCTGAGGCTATCTAGGAATGCCACCCTAAGTCACATCATTAGCATAAACTCCAGTATGATCTGAAAAAAGCTCATTTTGAATAATAAAAGGCATTCCTATCACTCAGGAAATTCGAAGGTTTTAGGTACTTTGTGACAGGAACCTCAGGCAAAGACCAAATATATTTCATATTATACTACACCATTAATTTCTGTTAAAGTAGAAAAACTCTAAGTAAGCTCTAAGCTGAATTTTAACTGCCAGGCAGGAAACTTCATACTGAAGGGGAGAAAATACAATTTCTTCTTCAACGCTCATCAATTCTTAGTTGAGACACTCTCCCGAAAAGAAAATTCAGAGAAACAAAAGAAAAACGTGCAGAGGTTTACTGATGTGTGCTGTATGCATGACATGGGAGAGGCCTCAGTTCAAAAGTATCTCTCAAGGTTTAAGGGGCTTGCTTGAATAGCATCTTAACAAAGAACCATAAATCCTATAAAAACAAAACAAAGGAGAATGCAGTTCCAGTCTTGTAAAATGCAGGAAAATGGGGGAAGGTAGTAAAATCTGTCCCCATTTTTAAAAAGTTTAGCCTAAATCTGCCTCCTTATAAAACTGCCATTGTAAAACTATATCTAAGACAGTCAAAGAGATCTGACTCACCAGTTCCATCTTGCTTCTAACCTTCAAGCTGTCCTTGTTCATTCCTGGGTGTAGGCTGAACGAACTATAGGAGGAACTTAGTTTATAATTTAAAAAGTAACCTCCCAATGCGCTCACCTTGCCTGCTGCCTAGACAGAACTGATTAACCAAGACAGGGGAATTTCAATAGAGAAAGTATTCATGCAGAGCTGGCTGTGCGGGAGACCAGAGTTTTATTATTACTCAAGTCAATCGTCCCAAGCATTTGGGGATCAGAGTTTTTAAAGAAAATGTGGCGGGTAAGGGCTTGGGAAGTAGGGAGTGCTGATTGATCAGGTTGGAGGTAGAATCATAGGGGGTCAAAGTTAGTTTTTCTTAATGTCTTCTGTTTCTAGGCATGATGACAGACAGAACTGGTTGAGCCAGATTACCAGTCTGGGTGGTGTCAGCTGATCCATCAAGCGCAGGGTCTGCAAGCACTGATCTTAGGTTTTACAATAGTGACGTTATCCCCAAAAGCAATTTGAGGAGGTTCAGACTCTTGGAGCCAGAGGCTGCATGACCCCTAAACTGTAATTTCTAATCTTGTAGCTAATTTGTTAATCCTGCAAAGGCAGACTGGACCCCAGGTAAGAAACAGGTCTTTTCAGGACCAATTTTGTTTCAGAGTCAAACCATAAGCTGAATTCGTCTCCAAAGTTAGTTTGGCCTAAGCCAAGGAATGAACAAGGACAGCTTGAGGGTTAGAAGTAAGGTAGAGTTGGTTAGTCTCAGTCTGTCACTTAGGCTGGAGTGCAATGGCTCATACTCTGATCATTGTCATAATTTTGTCAGTTATAATTTTGCAAAGTTGGTTTCAAAAACAAAGATGATGACAGCCCTTTCTCATGACAAACCCCCTCTTGCCTAGGGACCAGACTGCCTTTGTGGAACTAACAAAGTAGCCAAAAGATTAGAAATTATGGTTTAGGAGTCATGAAGCTGGAGGTCACAAGATTCTGACTGCCCCCAACCCCAGCCCACAAATTGCTCCTGGGGATAAAAGCACTATTGTAAAACATAAGATCAGTGCTTGAAATATTTTACAGGCCCTGCACTTGATGGACCAGCTGGCGCCACCCAGATCGATAAACTGGTTCATCTGATCCTGTGGCTCTCATCCAGGAACCGACTCAGCACAAGAAGACAAACTTTAACTTCCTATGATTTCCTCTCTGACCCAACCAATCAGCACTCTTGACTCACTGGTCTACCTTCACCCACCAAATTATCCTTAAAACTCTGATCCCTGAATCCTTGGAGAGATGATTTGAGTAATAGTAAAACCCTGGGCTCCTGCACAGCTGGCTCTGTATGAATTATGCTTTCTCTACTGCAATTCCCCTGTCTTGATAAATCAGCTCTGTCTAGGCAGTGGGCGAGGTGAACCCAATGGGCAGTTATACCTACAAATTTTAGGTTTGGCCTAAAGATTTCTCCCTACATAGTGAACTGTTACCTAACTGGATGTGGAAACAGAGTGTAACCTACTGTTGTGCCAGTCACTAAGTTTTGTCCCATCAAAGGTAGCCAACTGTTCAAACCATGTTCAAGTAAGGCAAACACCTAGCTGTAAGCCATCTGGCTATTTCTATATCTCAGCTTTTTTTTGTGGGGGGAGGGAAGGGTTTTACTCTATCAGTCTGTCACTCAGACTGGAGCACAATGGCACATACTCGGCTCACTGCAGCCTCAACTTCCTGGGCTCAAGTGACCCTCCCGCCTCAGCCTCCCGAGTAGCTGGGACTACTTGGTGTGAGCCATCATGCCTGGCCTTACATTTGTTTTCTGTACATTCTTTTTCTGCTCATAAATCTTCCATCATGTGGCTGCCCTGGAACCTCTCTGACCGTATTCTGGTTTGAGGGATACCCAAATTGCAAATTTTTCTTTGCTCAATTCAACTTTGCTAAATTTAATATGTTAAGGTTTTCCTTTTACCACCAGATTTCTCTGATGCCTGCTCATGCCTTCTTTGGGCCAATAAGCAAATGCCATTTTCCAGTAAGGAAGGATTATGTACTACTATTGCAACAGAAGGGCTGGGTTCCCTGCTAAACTCCACCCCCAAGCCTGGAACCTAAGTGAAAACAGCTTACCCTGATACTGAAGGGCTGCGCTCCTAAGCTCCACCTTTAAGCCTGGAACTTTGGCCCTAACTGAAAAAAACTGACACCAGTTTTCCACCCAAATGATTGCCTTTTTGGCCTGCCATGCCCCTATGCTGTGCCCATAAAAAGACTTCAGCTAGCAGCTGATATATGTAGCTGATGCAAGTGATTGGGACTGCAAGCTGCTGAGCATCATGGCTGCACACTGCTGAACAGCAGGCAGAGAAGCAACCTTGAGTGTCAGAGAACACAGACAGATGCGGCTAACTTTAGATCATGTGGCTTCAAGGAAAGGTCATCTTTTTTCTGCACACCATCCCCTTTCCAACTCCCATCCCGCTGAGAACAATCAGCCAATAAAATCCTCTGCATACACTACCCTTCAATCCATTCGTGTGACCCGATTCTTCCTGGACGCCAGACAAGAACCTGGTTGTCGAGAGGGCAGGGGCTTGAATGCTGTGGGGCCTGCACAGAGCCTGCTCCCACCAGAGAGGAGCGACTGGCCACTTCCAGCATTCATTCCCTCTTGTTCCCACACTCACTTGTTTGCACACTCCCTCTTGCAAGGAGTGGCCAGTGGCAGGCTGAGTGAAAGGAGCCACTCCAGTTCCTGCCCATGAAGGGGGTCAAGGGAACTATCCCATCTCACTATCAGGCAAATTGAGGCAGAGTGTTCTCCTATGTTTTCAGTGTCATTGACGCAACAATCATCAATATTCTGGGGAGAAATATTTTGGTTTTCTTCAATACAAACACACTTGGGATGTTTTATGTGGATACGCTTTGGGGTAAGATTACTGGGGCATGGCTTTCAAAGCAAAAAACCACAAATGCATTCAGGCTCAAATTAGCCTTAGAATAAAGGACTATGTGTAGAAGGTATAGTGAAGTCACAGGCTTTACATAACCATAAATGTACTGTTTTGCTACTAGTCACTCCTCTATGAAATGATTGATTTCTGACTGCTAGCAATCTTGCCAAATCTCATATAGGTTACCTGTCTGTAGATGCCTTTTCTTTTTGTTAAGTACAAGATTTGTCAGTTTGTAATCGAGTACTCCACTTTTAAATTTTTCTTTCTTCCTTCCTTTTCCCCATTACTTAGTAATAAAATTATAACCTCTTCCCACTAGGCAGTCCACCTCCTGCAGAATGTTTCCCTTATCTAATTATATGCTTGCTTAGAAGTTCCAGGAACTGAAACTTCAAGCAATCTGGCACCTACAGAATTCTCATCCACCAGGAAATTACCTCAAGGCTGCAGCTAATTAACCTGATTGTGCCTGGGATGGTACCAGCTCATTCATCAAATGAGACAATAACTCATAAGTCATTGGAACAAGTCATGTAGACCAGGACCTCCTCACCCCTCCTTCATACCCCACATTCCAAGCTCCCCTTTTTAAGCTTTTGTGTGTTTTTGTCCAAAATTTTAAATGATTTCTTTAAGACAGGAGCCTGGACTATTTCCTCATTGCTAGCTTTTGAAAATAAAGTTACTTTCCTTCCACTGTTCGTCCTTGTTATTCGGTTCTGCAAGCAGTGATAGACTGGACCTGCCTTCAGTTACAAGTTAAAAGGTCATTTTTTAGCAAAGATATCAAATAAACCTAAATGCTGTCAGTGACAGATTGGATAAAGAAAACATGGTACATATGCACCATGGAATACTACACAGCCATAAGAAGGAACCAGGTTATGTCCTCTGCAGGAACACTGATGGAGCTGCAGGTCGTCATCCTTAGCAAACTAACACAGAAACAGAAAATCAAATACATGTTCTCATAAGTGGGAGTTAAATGACGAGTACACATGGACACAAAGAAGGGAACAATAGACACTGGGGCCTACTTGAGAGTAGAGGGTGAGAGGAGGGAGAGGTGCAGCAAAAATATTACGTACTAGGCTTAGTACCTGGGTGATAAAATAATCTTTTCAACAAACTCCCATAACACTAGTACTTCAAACCTAAAATAGAAGTTTTTTTTAAATGAAAATGATTAGTTTGAGAAGGAAATGGGGAAAAAATTTCATTGCTGTTATTCATAAAAAAATGTATTTACAATTTTCAGGAGTTCACCAATTTCAACTCATATTCATTTTTAATAGAAAATTTAAATGTCCTGCGGGGACGGAGCAAGATGACAGAACAGAAGCCTACACCATTTGTTCCCTCTGCTGGAACATCAAATTTTAACAACTATCTGCACACAGAAAAGCACCATCACAAGAATGAAAATCAGGTGAGTAATCACACTACCTGGTTTTAACTTCATATCACTGCAAAAAGCATTGAGAATGGCAGGAGTGATGGCCTTGAGTTGCCAAAGTGACCCACACCCCCATTCCCCGAGAGCAGCTGTGTGGTACAGACAGAAATTTGTGCATTTTGGGAAGTGAGACTCAGTAACTAGATCAACTGAACTCATTGCTTCCTGTCACAGTGAAAAATATAGCCATGCTGGGCTCAACTAGTACCCACGCATGGAGGGAGCATTTAGACCAGCCTTAGCCAGAGGGAAATTGCCCATCCCAATGGTCAGAACTTGAGTTCCTTGGCAAGCCTCAATACCATTCGTTGAAGTACTCTAGGGTGCAAGGTAAACCTGAAAGACAGTATAGAACACAAGACTGCAATTCCTAGGCAACTCCCAGTGATAGGTTGGACTTAGACACAGTGAACTAAAGTGACAAGTGACCTAGAGAAACACCAGCTGGCATAGTTAAGGGAGCGCTTGTGCCATCCCTTCCCCAACTCCAGGCAGTGCAGCTTGCAGCAGTGAAAATGACTCCTTCTTTCTGCTTAAGGAGAAGAGAGCAAAGAGTAAAGAGGATTTGTCTTGCATCTTCGATACCAAGTCAGCCACAGTAGGATGGCAAACCGGTCAGAGTCTGGGAAGGGAAGGACCCACTCCTGGCAAGATTCATCACCTGCTGACCAGAGAGACCTTGGTTCCTGAATAACCAGCAGTAATATCTAGGGAGTGCACCACAGGTCTTGGGCTCTGAGATGTGCTGGCTTCAGGGGCAACCCAGCACAACCCCAGCTATGGTGGCTATTGTGAAAGACACCTGTTTGAGAAAAGCAGAGGGAAATGTAAAGGGGACTTTGTCTTGTATCTTAGGTACCAGCTCAGCCACAATGGAGTAGAGAAACAAGCAGGCTCTTGTGTTCCCTGAGTCCAGGCCTAGGCTCCTGGAAAGAATTTCTGGTAACTCCCTGGGTGACAGGGGAGTGCACTGCCCTAAAGGGTAAGTCCCAGGCCTGGCAGCATTTACCATAGCTGATGGAAGAGACCTTGGGCCTTAAGTGAACATTGGTGGTGGACTGGCAGAACTTCCACAGACCAGGAGTGGTGGTGGCCACAGGGAGAGGTTCCTTTGCTTGTGGAAACGTGAGGGAAGAGTGGGAAGGACTTAGAATTGTGGCTTGAGTTCCAACTTAGCCACAGTAGACTAGAACATCAGGAAAATTGCTAAGGATTTTTATTCCAATTCCTGGCTCCCAGACAGCATCTTGGACACACTGAGGGCTGGAGGAATTTGCTGCCCTGAAGCAGTCTTGGGTAAGATACAATGCTGTGCTGGCTCTGGGTCTGATCCAGTGCAGTCCCAGTGGGGTGGCCACAGAGCTTGGTGTGTCACCACGCCCCCAGTTCCTGTTGGCTTAATACAGAGAGACTCTGTTTGAGAGAAAGTAAAGGGAAAAAACAAAAGTTTCTGCCTGATAATCCAGATAGTTTTTTCACCTCTTATCCAAGACCACCATGGTGGTACCTCTATAAGTATACAGAAACCACAGCATTATTGGGGTTGGGGCCCGAGCTTTTTTGAATACCTGAAAAGTTTCTCAAGAAGGACAGGGACAAATAAGCCCAGACTGTGAAGACTACAATAAACACTTAGCTGTTCAATGATCAGACACCAGCAAATTATCTACAAGCATCGACACCATCCAGTAAAGCATGACCTCACCAAATGAACCAAATAAGGTACCAGGGACCAATCTTGCAAAACAGAGATGCATGACCTATCAGGCAGAGAATTTAAAATAGCTGTTTTGAGGTAACTCAAAGAAATTTGAGATAACACAGAAGGAATTCCAAATTCTATCAAATTGAACAAGCAGATTTAAATAATCTAAAAGAATCAAGCAGGAATTCTGGAGCTAAAAATGCAACTGGCATACTGAATAATGCATCAGTGATTCTTAATTCTTAATAGAACTGATCAAACAGAAGAAAGAATTAGTGAGCTCAAAGACAGGCTACTTGAAAATACACAGTCAGAGAAGACAAAAGAAAATAAGTGAAAAAACAATGAAGCATGCCTACCAGGTCTAGAAAATAGCCTCAAAAGGGCAAATCTAAGAGTTATTGGCCTTAAAGTGGAGGTAGAGAAAGAGATAGGGCAGAACAATTATTCAAAGGGATAATAACAGAGAACTTCCCAAACCTAGAGGAAAAAGGTCAATATCTAAGTACAAGAAGGCTGTAGAACACCAAGCATTAGATTTAACCCAAAGAAGCTTATCTCAAGACATTTAATAATCTAACTCCCAAAGGTCAAGGATAAAGTATCCTAAAAGCAGCAAGAGAAAAGGGACAAATAACAAACAATGGAGCTCCAATACATCTGGCAGCAAACTATTTAGTGGAAACCTTAAAGGCTAGGAGAGTGTCATGACACATTTAAAGTGCTGAAGGAAAACAAAACAAAACAAAACAAAAACCACTTTTACCCTGGAATAGTATATCCAGTGAAAATAGCCTTCAGCACCAGGTATGGTGGCTCACACCTGTAACAGCACTTTGAGATTCTGAGGTAGGCAGATCAGTAGGTAAGGAGTTCGAGACCAGCTTGGCCAATATGGTAAAACCCCATCTCTACTAAAAATATAAAAATTAGCTGGGTGTGGTGGCCCATGCCTGTAGTTCCAGTGAGGCTGAGGCAGAAGAATCTCTTGAACCTGGGAGGCAGAGGTTGCAGTGAGCTAACTGCACTAGAGCCTGGGTGACAATGCAAGAGTGTCTCAAAGTAAAAAAAAGAAAATATCCTTCAAACATGAAGTAGAAATAAAGACTTTCCCAGACAAAAGAGGAGGGCTTTCATTAAAACCAGACCTGTTGTACAAGAAATGCTAAAGTCAAGTTTTGAATCTGAAAGAAAAGGATGTTAATGAGAAAGAATAAATCATCTGAAGGTACAAAACTCATTGTTATTAGTAAGCACACAGAAAAACAGAATAGGATAACACTGTAATTGTGGCGTGTAAACTACTCTTGTCTTAAGTAGAAAGACTAAATAAGCCAATCAAATATAGTAGCTACAACAACTATTCAAGGAATAGACAGTACAATAAGACATAAAGAGGCCAGGTGTGGTGGCTCATCCCTGTAATTCCAGCACTCTGAGAGGCCAACGTGGGTAGATTGTTTCAGCCCAGGAGTTTGAGACCAGCCTGGGCAACATAGTGTAATTCTATCTCTTCAAAAAATACAATAATAATAATAAACTAGCCAGGTGTGATACTGTGTGCCTATAGTCCCAGTTAATTGGGAGGCTGAGGTGGGAGGGTCGCTTGAGTCCTGGAGGTTGAGGCTGCAGTGAGTTGTGATCATGCTTCTGCTCTCCAGCCTGGATGACAAAGCAAGACCCTGTCACAAAATAAATAAATAAATAAGACATAAAGAGAAAGTTAAAAAGCAGGAGAATGAAGTTAAAGTGTAAAGATTTATTAGTTTGCTTTTTGCGTGTTTTTGTTTATATAATTGGTGTTGTCATCAGTTTAAAATAATGGATTATAGGATAATATTTGCAAGCCTCTTGGTAGACTCAAATCAAAAACCAGCAACAGGAGATCCAAGATAGCTGAATAGAAACCACTCTGGAGTGCAATTCCCAGCAAGAACAACACAGAGGGTGAGTGATCACCGCATTTCCAAACGAGTTTTTACTGCTCACAGATCTGGAGATTCCTGAGCTAAAAAGCACCATGAGTTCCAGCATGGTTGTTTCAGCCAGTGCCATGGTTGGCACACGAAACCCAAACAAATCTGGGCAGCCATTTCAACTGGCACCTGGAACGCCTAGGAGACAGAGCTGCCCATCCAACTGAAAGGGAGGGCGCTGAGACAGGGAGCCAGGTGATCTGGCTTGGCAGGTACCACCCCCAAAAAACAAGCAATCTGAAATGCTCTAGATTGAGAGTTTTGCAGCAAGCACAGCTGGACCCTGGATGGTCCAGCCCAGTGGGGGTAGGGCTTCTGCCACTACTGAGGCAGTTCTAACCGAACCTCTATAAACAACACCTCAAGGAAGTTCACACAGCAGCTGGGCAGAGCCTGCAGCAGCCCAGCAAGACCTCTCCTGGCAGACTGTGACTAGACTAACTCTGTGTTAGGCAAGACATCTATGAAAAAAGGCAGCAGAACATCAGGAACTTATAAATAAAGCCCAAACTTCATAGGACAGAGCACCTGGGCCAACAGGCAGTTATGAGTTCCACTGCAGCAGACTTAAAACATACCTGCACAGCAGCTCTGCATGGAACAACATTGTTCCCAGCACAGCACTTGAGCTTCTATAAGGGACGGACTATCTCATCAAGCAGCTCCCCAACCCCCATATACCCAAAGAGACACCTCATAAAGGACAGCACAGGCTGGCATCTGGTGGGTACCATTCTAGGATGAAGATGACAGGAGAAGAAACCGGCAGCAACCCTTACTGTTCTGCAGCCCCTGTGGGTGATCCCCAAGCAAGCCGGGTCTGGAGTGGATCCTACAGCAGTCCTGCAGCAGAAGAGCCTGCCTGTTAGAAGGAAAACTAAGAAACAGAAAGAAATAGCTTCAACATCAACAAAAAGGACATCCACTCAGAGGTCCCATCCAAAAGTCACCAACTACAAAGACCACAGGTAGATAAAGCCACGAAGATGGGAAGAAACCAGCGCAAAAAGGATGAAAACACCAAAAAGCAGAACACCTCTCCTCCTCCAAAGGATCAAAACTCCTCACGAGCTAGGGAACAAAGCTGGATGCAGAATGAATCTGATGAATTGACAGAAACAGGCTTCAGAAGGTGGGTAATAACAAACTTCTCTGAGCTAAAAGAACATGTGCTAACCCAATGCAAAGAAACTGAGAACCTTGATAAAAGGTTAGATGAAAGGCTAACTAGAATAAACAGTTTAGAGAAGAATATAAATGACTTGATGGAGCTGAAAAACACAGCATAAGAACCTTGAGGAGCATACACAAGTTTTAATAGCTGAATCAACCAAGCAGAAGAAAGGATATCAGAGATTGAAGATCAACTCAATGAAATAAAATGAGACGGCAAGATGAGAGAAAAGAGTGAAAAGAAATGAACAAAGCCTCCAAATGATATGGGATTATGTGAAAAGACCCAATCTACATTTGTTAGGTGTACCTAATGTGATGGAAAGAATGAATCAAAGATGGAAAACACTCTTCAGGATATTATTCAGGAGAACTTCCCCAACCTAGAAAGGCAGGCCACCATTCAAGTCCAGGAAACATAGAGAACACCACAAAGATATTCCTAAAGTAGAGCAACACCAAGGCACATAATTGTCATTCACCAGGGTTGAAATGAAGGAAAAAAATGCTAAAGGCAGCCAGAGCGAAAGGTCGGGTCACCCACAAAGGAAAGCCCATGAGACTCATAGTGGATCTCTCTGCAGAAACCCTGCAAGCCAGAAGGAAGTAAGGGCCAATATTCAACATCCTTAAATAAAAGAACTTTCAACCTAGAATTTCATATCCAGCTAAACTAAGCTTCATAAGCAAAGGAGAAAGAAAATCCTTTACAGACAAGCAATTGCTGAGAGATTTTGTCACCATCAGGCCTGCCTTACAAGAGTTCCTGAAAGAAGCACTAAACAAGGAAAGGAACAATCAGTACCAGCCACCCCAAATGGTAAAGACCATTGACACAATAAAGAAAATGCATCAACTAATAAGGCAAAACATCCAGCTAGCATTAAAATGGCAGGATCAAATTCACATATAACAATATTAACCTTAAATGTTAATGGGCTAAAGGCCCCAATCAAAAAACACATACAGGAAAATTGCATAAAAAGTCAAGAACCCTCAGTGTGCGGTATTCAGGAAAACCATCTCATGTGCAAGGACACATATAGGCTCAAAATAAAGGAATGGATGAAGATATATCAAGCAAATGGAGAGCAAAAAAAGCAGGAGTTGCAATCCTAGTATCTGATAAAAAGGACTTCAAACCAACAAAGATCAAGAGAGACAAAAGAAGGGCATTACATAATGGTAAAAGGATCAATGCAAACAGAAGAGCTAACAATCCTAAATATATACGCACCCAATACAGGAGCACCCAGATACATACAGCAGGTTCTTAATGACCTACAAAGAGAATTATACTCCCACACAATAATAGTGGGAGACTTTAACACTCCACTGTCAATATTAGACAGATCAATGAGACAGAAAATTAACAAGGATATCCAGGACTTGAACTCAGATATGGACCAAGCGGACCTAATAGACATCTACAGAAATCTTCACCCCAAACCCGCAGAATATACATTCTTCTGAGCACCACATCGCACCTACTCTAAAATTGACCACACAATTGGAAGTAAATCACTCCTCAGCAAATGCAAAAGAACAGAAATCTTAACAGTCTCTCAGACCCCAGGACAATCAAATCAGAATTCAGGATTAAGAAACTAACTCAGAATCGCACAACTTCACGGCTCCTGAATGTACACTGGATAAAGAATGAAATGAAGGCAGAAATAAAGATGTTCTTTGAAACCAATGAGAACAAAGCCACAACGTACCAGAATCTCTGGGACACATTTAAAGCAGTGTCTAGAGGAAAGTTTATAGCAATAAATGCTTACATGAGAAGCTAGGAAAGATCTAAAATTGACACCCTATCATCAAAATTGAAAGAGCTAGAGGAGGGAAAAAAAAAAAATCTCAAAAGCTAGCAGAAGACAAGAAATAACTAAGATCAGAGCAGAACTGAAGGAGATAGAGACACAAAAAACCCTTCAAAAAAAATCAATAAATCCAGGAGCTGATTTTTCGAAAAGATCAACAAAATAGACCACTAGCAAGATTAATTAAAAAAGAAAACGGAGAAGAATCAAATAGATGCAATAAAAAATGATAAAGGGGATATCACCACTGATTCCACAGAAATACAAACTGCCATCAGAGATTACTACAAACAACTCTATGTACATAAACCAGTAAACCTGGAAGAAATTAATAAATTCTTGGACACTTGCAACCTCGTAAGCCTAAACCAGGAAGAAGTGGAAATCTTGAATAGACCAATAACAAGGTGTGAAGTTGAGGCAGCAATTAAGGGCCTACCAACCAAAAAACGTCCAGGTCCAGATGGGTTCACAGCCGAATTCTACCAGACATACAAAGAGGAGCTGGGACCATTTCTTTGGAAACTTTTCCAAACAATACAAAACAGAGGAAATCCTTCCCAAATCATTTTATGAGACCAACATCATCCTGATACTAAAACCCAGCAGAGACCGAACAAAAAAATAAAGCTTGAGACCAACATCCATGATGAACATAGATGCAAAAATCTTCAATAACATACTAGTAAACCGACTGCAACACCACATCAAAAAGCTTATCCATCACAATCAAGTAGGATTCATCCTGGGAGTGCAAGGCTGGTTCAACATACACAAGTCTATAAATGTAATCCACCACATGAATAGAACCAAAGACAAAAACCACATGATTATCTCAATTGATACAGAGAAGGCCTTCGACAAAATTCAACAGCTCTTTACACTAAAAACTCTCAATAAACTAGGTATCGAAGGAATGTATCTCAAAATAATAAAAGCTATTTATGACAAATCTACAGCCAATATCATACTAAGTGGGCAGAAACTGGAAGCATTGCCTTTGAAATCTGGCACTAGACAGGATGCCCTCTCCCACCACTCCTATTCAATATAGTATTGGAAGTTCTAGCCAGAGCAATTAGGCAAGAAAAAGAAATAAAGGGCATTCAATTAGGAAGGGAGAAAGTCATTGTCTCTATTTGCAGATGACATGATTGTATATTTAGAAGACCCTATCATCTCAGCCCCAAATCTCCTTAAACTGATAAGCAACTTCAGCAAAGTCTCAGGATACACAATCAATGTGCAGAAATCACAAGCATGCCTACACACTAATAACAGACTTAAAGAGAGCCAAAACATGAGCGAACTGCCATTCACAATTGCTACAAAGAGAATAAAATACCTAGGAATACAACTAACAAAGGATGTAAAGGATCTCTTCAAGAAAAACTACAAACCACTGTTCAAGGAAATCAGTGAGGACACAAACAGATGGAGAAACATTCCATGCTCATGGATATGAAGAATCATTATCATGAAAATGGCCATTCTGCTCAAAGTAATTTATAGATTCAATGGCATCCCCATTAAGCTACTAATAACCTTCTTCACAGAACTGAAAAAAAACACAACACTTTAAACTTCCTGTGGAACCAAAAGAGAGCCTCCATAGCCAAGACAATACTAAGCAAAAAGAACAAAGCTGGAGGCATCATGCTACCTGACTTCAAACTTTATTACAAAGCTACAGTAATCAAAACAGCATGGTACTGGTACCAAAACAGAGATACAGACCAGTGGAACAGAACAGAGGCCTCAGAGGCAATGCCACACATCTACAACCATCTGATCTTTGACAAACCTGACAAAAACAAGCAATGGGGAAAAGATCCCCTGTTTAATAAATGGTGTTGTGAAAACTGGCTAGCCATGTGCAGAAAGCAGAAACTGGACCCCTTCCTGACACATTACACTAAAATAAACTCCAGATGGATTAAAGATTTAAACGTAAGACCTAACACCATAAAATCCCTAGAAGAAAACCTGGGCAAAATCCATTCAGGACATAGGCATAGGCAAGGACTTCATGACTAAAACACCAAAAGCATTGGCAACAAAAGCCAAAATAGACAAATGTGGCCTAATTAAACTCCAGAGCTTCTGTACAGCAAAAGCAACAATCATTAGAGTGAACTGGCAACCAACAGAATGGGAAAACATTTTTGCAATCTACCCATCTGATAAAGGGCTAATATCCAGAATCTACAAAGAAATAAAACAGATTTACAAGAGAAAAACAAACCCATCCAAAAGTGGGTGAAGGATATGAACAGACACTTTTCAAAAGAAGACATATGAGGCCAACAGACATATGAAAAAAATGCCCATCATCACTGGTTATTAGAGAAATGCAAATCAAAACCACATTGAGATACCACCTCACGCCAGTTAGAAAAGTGATCATTAAAAAATCTGGAGGCAACAGACGCTGGAGAGGATGTGGAGAAATAGGAACACTTTTATCCTGTTGGTGGGAGTGTAAATTAGTTCAACCATTGTGGAAGACAGTGTGGTGATTCCTCAAGGATATGGAAATAGTAATTCTATTTGACCCAGCAATCCCATTACTGGATTATAAATTGTTCTATTATAAAGGCACATGCACATGTATGCTCATTGCGGCATTGTTTACAATAGCAAAGACTTGGAACTAACCTAAATGTCCATCGATGATAGAGTGGACAAGGAAAATGTGGCACATATACACCACAAATACTATGCAGCCATAAAAAATGATGAGTTCATGTCCTTTGTAGGCACATGGATGAATCTGGAACCACCATTTTCAGCAAACTGACACAAGAACAGAAAATCAAACACCACATGTTCTCACTCATAGGTGGGTATTGAACAATGAGAACACATGGACACAGGGAGGTGAGCATCACACACTGGGGTCTGTTAGTGGGGGGCCAGGGGAGGGACAGCAGTGGGGTCGGGAGGTTAGGGATGGATAACATGGGGAGAAATGCCAGATATAGGCGATGAGGGATGGAAGCAACAAACCACACTGCCATGTATGTACCTATGCAACAATCCTGCATGATCTGCACATGTACCCCAGAACCTAAAGTACAATTAAAAAAAAATACAAAAAATAAAAAATAAAAAGCAAGAAATTAAATCATGTCACCAGAGAAAATCACCTTCACTAAAAGGAAGATAGGTAGAAAGGAAATAAAAGACCACAAAGCACCAGAACACAAATTTTAAAAATGGCAAGAGATAGTCCCTGCTTATCAATAATAACATTGCATGTAAATGTACTAAACTCTCTAATAATAAGACATGAAATGGCTGAATGAATTTAAAAAACAAGACCCAAATGATTTTTTGCCTATAAGAAACACACTTCACCTATAAAGATAAGAATGGACTTGCCGGGCGCGGTGGCTCAAGCCTGTAATCCCAGCACTTTGGGAGGCCGAGGCGGGTGGATCACGAGGTCAAGAGATCGAGACCATCCTGGTCAACATGGTGAAACCCCGTCTCTACTAAAAATACAAAAAATTAGCTGGGCATGGTGGTGCGTGCCTGTAATCCCAGCTACTCAGGAGGCTGAGGCAGGAGAATTGCCTGAACCCAGGAGGCGGAGGTTGCGATGAGCCGAGATCGCGCCATTGCACTCCAGCCTGGGTAACATGAGTGAAACTCCATCTCAAAATCGGGAACTATATAAATTAGAAAGAATGGACTGAAAATAAATGGATGGAAAAAGATATTTTATGGCAATGAAAACCAAAAAGAGCAGGAGTAGCTACACTGATATTAGACAAAATAGATTTCAATAAAAATATTGTAAGAAGAGAGAAAGAAGTCATTATATTAATGAGAAAGAAGTCAATTCAGTAAGAAAATATAGCAATTGTAAATATACATGCACCTAACACTGAAGCACCCAAATATATAAAGCAAATATTAGAGCTAAAGAGAGTGATAGGCCCCAATACAATAATAGCCATGCTACTTCTTTGCACTACTTTCAGCAATGGGCTAATCTCCCAGACAGATAAATCAACAAAGAAACATCAGAATTAATTTGCACTATAGAGCAAATAGACCTAATAAATATTTACGGAACGTTTCATTCAATGGCTGCAGAATACACATTCTTCTCTTCATCATATGGATTATTCTCAAGGATAGACCTATGTTAGGTCACAAGATGTTTTAAGACATTCTAAGCAACTGAAGTAATATTGAGCACTTTCTCTGACTACGTGGAATAAAAGTAGGAATCAATAACAAGAGAAATTTTGGAAACTATACAAATATGCAGAAATTAAACTATATGCTCTTGAATGACTAGTGGGTGAATGAGGAAATTAAGAAGGAAATTGAAAAACTTTTTAAAACAAATAATAATGGAAACACAACATACCAAAACCTAAGGGATATAGTGAAAGCAGTAATAAGAAGGAAATTTATATCTGTAAGTGCTTACATCAGAAAAGAAGAAAAATTTCAAATAAATAACATAATGATGCATCTTAAAAACTAGAAAAGCAAGAACTGAACCCCAAATTAGCAGAAGAAATAATAAAGATCAGGGCATAAATAAATAAATTTGAAGTTAATACAAAAAAATAAATGAAACAAAAAGTTGGTTTTTAGAAAAGATAAACAAAATTGTCAAATCTTTAGAAATACAAACAAAAAAAAAAAAAAAAAAAAAAAGAGGAGAGGACCCAAGTAAACAAAATTAGAGATAAAAAAGGAGATCTTACAACCAATACTACCCAAATTCAAAAAAACATTAATGTAATACTGTGAGCAACCATATGACAATAAATTGAAAAGTTTAGTGAAAATGGATAAATTCCTAGACCTTTACATCCTACTAAGATTGAACCATGAAGAAATCCAAAACCCAAACAGACCAACAACAAGTAATGACATCAAAGCTGTTACAAAATGTTTCCCAGTAAAGAAAAGCCCAGGACCTCATGGCTTCACTGCTGAATTCTACCATTTAAAGAACTGGTACCAATTCTACTCAAACTCTTCCAACAGATAGGAGAAGAGAATACTTTCAGACTAATTCTATGAGGCCAGATTACCCCGATACCAAACCCATACCAAGTCACATAAAACAAAAACAAAAACTACACGCCAACATATCTGATGAATGCTAATTCAACAATCCTCAACAAAATAATAGCAAAAAGAATTTAACAATATATTGAAAATATTGTTCATTCTGACCAAGTAGGATTTATTCCAGGGAAGCAAAGATAGTTAAACATATGCAAATCAATGTGATACATTGTATCAACAGAATAAGAACAAAAATTATATTATTATTTCAACTGATATTGAAAAATGTTTGATAAAATTCAATATCCCTTCATGTAAAAGCCCTCGGAAAACATCATAAAAGATGTATATGACTGACCCACATCTCATATCATACTGAATGGGGAAATACTGAAAACCTTTCCTCTTAGATCTGGAGATTTAAGGATATCTGTTTTTACCGCTATTATTCATCATAGTACTGGAAGTCCTAGCTAGAGCAATCAGACAAGAGGAAGAAATAAAGGACATCCATAGTGGAAATAAAGAAGTAAAATTATCCTTGTTTGCAGATGATATCATCTTACATTTGTATAAACCTAAAGACTCCACCAAAAACAATTAGAATTAATAAATTTAGAAAGGTTTCAGGATACACAATGGATACCAAAAAAATTAAATAAAAAAGTGATCTCATTTACAATAGCCACATATAAAATTAAATACCTAGGATTAACTTAACCAAAGAAGTGAAAGATTTCTGCATGAAAACTATGAAACAATGAGGAAAGAAATGAAGAGGATACACAAAAGAGACAAGTTATTCCATGTTCATGGATTGGGAGAATCAATATTGTTAAACATCACCCAAAGCAATCTACAGATTCAATGCAATCCTTATCAAAATACAAATGACATTCTTTACAGAAATAGAAAAAAGTCTTAAAATTTATATGAAACTACAGAAGACCCAAAATAGCCAACATTACCCTAAGCAAAAAAACAAAACAAAACAACTAGAAGAATCACATTACCTGATTTTAAATTACACTATAGAGCCATTGTAACAAGATCAGCATGGTACTGGCATAAAAACACATACATAGGCCAATGGAACAGAACAGATAACCCAAAAATAAATCCACACACCTACAGTGAACCCATTTTTGACAAAGATGCCAAGAATACATACTGGGGAAAAGACCATTTCTTTAATAAATGGTGCTGGGAAAACTGGATATCCATATGCAGAAAAATGAAACTTGATCCCTATCTCTTACCTTAAACAAAAATCAAGTAAGAATTGATTAAATACTTAAAATAAGATCTCAATCTATGAAAGTACTACAAGAAGACATTACAGAAGCTCTCTGGGACATTGAGCCAGGCAAAAATTTTTGAGTAATACCCAAGAAGTACAGGCAAACAAACAAAAAATGGGCAAATGGGATCACATCAAGTTAAAAAGCTTCTGCATAGCAAAGGACACAATCCACAAAGTGAAGCAATAACCCACAGAATGGGAAAAAAAGATTTGCAGTCTACCTATCTGACAAGGGATAAATAACCAGAATATGTAAAGAGTTCAAAAAATATACAAAAAAACCTAACAATTCAATTAAAAAATGGGCAAAAGGTTTGAATATAAATTTCTCAAAAGACATTCAGATAGTAAACAGGCATATTAAAAAGTGCCCAACATCATTGATCAGAGAAATCCAAATCAAAACTACAGGGAGAAATCAGTTCACCCCAGCTATTATGAATTATATCCAAAAGACAGAAAATAACAAATGCTGGTGACGATATGGAAAAAAGGGAACACTCATACACTGTTGAGGGGGATGTTAATTAGTACAACCACTACGGAGAAGAGCTTAGATATTCCTCAAAAACCTAAAAGTACATTTACCTTATAATCCCGCAATCCCACTGTTCAGTTTATAGCCAAAAGAAAGAAAATCAGTATATTCGATATCTGCAGTCCCCTATTTGTTGCAGCACTGTTTGCAATAGCTGAGGTTTGGAAGCAATCTAAGTATCTATCACCAGAGAAATGGATAAAGAAAATATGGTACATCACACAATGGAGGACTATTCAGCCATTAAAAAAGGAGGCGATCCTATCATTTTCAACAATATGGATGGAATTGGAGATCATTATGTTAAGTTAAATAAGCCAGGCACATAAAGACAAATATCACATGTCCTTACTTATTTGTAAGATCTAAAAATCAAAACAACTGAACTCATGGACACGGAGGATAGAAAGATGATTTCCAGAGGCTGGAAAGGATAGTGGAGGTACAACAGGGAAGGTGGGAATGGTTAATGGGTACAGAAAAAATAGGAAGATTGAATAAGACCAAGTATTTGATAGCACAACAGGGTGACAATAGTCAATAGTAACTGTGCATTTAAAAATAACTAAAGGAGTATAACTGGTTTGTAACACAAACGATAAATGCTTAAGGGGATGCATATCCAATTTTTCTTATGTAGTTATATAATGAATGCCTGTACCAAAATATCTCAAGTACCCCATAAATATATATACCTATTACATACCCATATGAATTTTAAAAAAGAAAATTTATACATTTTATGATATCGAGTTCAAATGTCTTTACAGGTATACTGATAAATACATATAACTATGTATCTCAGAGCCAAAGTAATGAAAAATCAAATGAAGTCCAAGAGGTGAACTGGAGACTATTCTGAGTAGGTAATAAAGCAGATAATATGTATAACCTGTACTCCTTAACAAGGGCTTCCTGTTTACAAGTTTTGAAGCTCATGATATAGTGACTTTAAAAAAGGGCTCAGTATGACAGAAAAGACAGTGAGAGGAACCTTCTGATGTATATAGCGTAGGCTATCTGTGGCCCAAATCTACAGTCATCTAAAACTTCAAGGAGCTACATGTGACTATTTCCCCTGGCATATGCATATTTAACTCTGGGAAGATTTGAGATTCTGTATAGAAAGTTTAAGTATTACATTTACATAGTTGGTATTTTGTGTATATCTAATTTTAAATAAAGTTAGGCTTATCAGAGCATACAGTTCCAATTTAAAATTTAAGGGACTGAAACAACTAAACAGCAAAATAATCTGATTTTTAAAATGGGCAAATGATCTGAATAGATGTTTCTCAAAGGAAGACATACAGATAGCCAACAGATACATGAAAAAATCTTCAACATCATTATTAAAGAAATTCAAATCAAGACCACAGTGACATATCATCTTACCTCAGTTAATATAGCTATTATCAAATAGACAAAAAGTAACAAATGTTGGTGAGGAAGGGAAGAAAATGGAACTCTCATACACCATTGGTGGGAATGTAAATTAGCATAGCCATTATGGAAAACAGTATGGAAATTCCTCAAAAAAACTAAATACAGCACTACCATATGATACAGCAATTCCCACTGCCAGGTATATAGCAAAAAGAAAAAAAAAATATCAGTATGTCAAAGAGATGTCTGCATTCCCCTATTCATGACAAAGTTAACTATTCACAATAGCCAAGGTATGGAATAAATCTAAGTGTACATAAACAAGTGAATGAATAAAGAAAATGTAGCATATACACACAATGGAATACTATTCAGCCATTAAAAATCCAAACTTCTGTTATTTGCAGTAACATGGATAAGCCTGGAATACATTATGTTAACTGAAATAAACTAGGCAAGAGAGACAAATTTGCATGTTCTTACTCGTGTGGGAGCTACAACAGTTGACCTTATAGAGGTAGAGAATAGGATGGTAGTTACCATTCTGATATGTACCAGAGGCTGGTGAGGTTAAAGGGGATGGGAGGATGAAGGAAGGTTAGTTAATGGGTACAAAAATATAGTCAGAAGGAAGGAGTAAGTTCTAGTAGCACAGTAGGCTGATTATAGTTAACAGTAACTTATTGTATATTTTAAAATAGCTCAAAGAAAAGATTTAGAATGTAAGTCTGCCATTTGAGACTTTACAAATGTATGTCTTTCTGCCACTCTTCAATATGATTCATGATTTTTATTTCTATAGAACTGTGTGTCACTCTCTCCCCTAAGAAATCAGTAATGTCAAATCTGGTTCTTCTAGCCATTTATACATCTTAAGGGGCCCTTTTAAAAAATTACTTTTGCAACCATGTATTTTTTTCTTCCTTTTAGTTCAAATATGAAGATTTTTTCACTTGATGTTTAAGAATAAGGTCGGGTGTGGTGGCTCCGCCTATAATCCCAGCACTTTGGGAGGCCGAGGCAGGTGGATCACGAGGTCAAGAGATCGAGACCATCCTGGTCAACATGGTGAAACCCCGTCTCTACTAAAAATACAAAAAATTAGCTGGGCATGGTGGTGCGTGCCTGTAGTCCCAGCTACTTGGGAGGCTGAGGCAGGAGAATTTGCTTGAACCCAGGAGGCGGAGGTTGCGGTGAGCCAAGATCACGCCATTGCACTCCAGCCTGGGTAACAAGAGCAAAACTCTGTCTGGAAAAAAAAAAAAAAAGAATGTTACTAGAATGTATTCTGATGCTGGAGTCTGCTTATTATTTTTCTTCTGGAAACTAAATATCAAATTTTAGTTTTTAAGCTTTTCTTAAGTTCTGGAAAGTTTTCTTCAATTACACTCTTGATAAATTTCTACCTTTTGTTTCATATCCTCCTTTAGGAAATCTGATTAATCTTGGGCTGCTTCTTCATGGTCTGTCCTCTATAATTTGGCTATCCTCTCTTGAATTGTCATTTTTTATTATTTTCTTTTGCAGCTTGTATATGTATAGCCTGTTTTCTGTTTCATTAATTTGTTTTTGAAACATTAATTCTACTACTCATGATTCCAATGAGCATTTGTTTTGTTAAAGAATTTGTCCTGATCTCTTGTTTCACAACTGCTGCTATTGTCTATCTCCCTGAAAATAGACTACAGATATTTCCAGTATATTTGATGTTTCATTCTTCCTTTCTATGAGGAAAACCCAGCTGATGGATTAGAACTGGTGAAATACAGAGTTGCTCTTCCATTTTCTGTTTCTTTTGTATTGGCACTTCCTTATAGAAGTCAGGTTGTTTTCATTTCTTGCTCACACTTTCTGTAGCTTACTTTGATAATTCTTAGTAACATGGTAGGGCCATTGCCTCTGATGGTGCAAGTTGAGCTGGCTGAGGGGTGATGGGGCCTGGAGTTCAGCTTGTGCTTGCACAAGCTTGTGCTTACAGCCCCTGGGGAAAGAGACATCTCCATTTAATCATCAATAAATACTCAAATTCTCATGGTCTTACCAGCTGCTCCAGTTGGCCATATGAAAAACTGGTTTAAAGTCTCATTCTAGTAATTTGCTTTCAGTGGAAAACTCTACACACTTGAGGTTGGGCTTACCTGTAAGCACTGTAGCAGATCAATGACTGGGAATGATAGCAGAGAGCTTTGTTCACTTCCAACCACTTGATCTACTCAACTGTCAATCAAGTGCTTCCTTGCAGACTTCAACTTACAGGCTACTTTGAGGCCTCCTTTGTTTTTCACTGCAATCATCCATTTTAAGAAATTTGAAAACATTTAAAAAAATAACATTGACTGCTTTGTTAAATCTCCTTGAGATCAGCCTTGAAGATGGACAGTAATGATCCAGCTATGAGTTAGATGGTTGTGATAGCTCCAGTCCCATCTGTTTCCAGGACTGATTTGAGGAATCTGACCATCTTAGCAGGTTATTCTTTCTCTTATTCTCTCATCTGGCTCTATGTGTTCCATACACTCTGCATAATCACTTGGGGGATGACTTAGATTATTAAGGAGAAATACACGATACTGATTTTGTAAAAGGGAATTTGGGTTAGATTATTTTATTAATAGCTCTTAACAAATTTGCTTCTTGGTATCCAAGCCCTTTTGCAATGTGACTGATGCCCCTTACATCAGGAGGTGAAATCTATTTTCTCCAACCTTGAATCTGGCCTGGCCTCGTGGCTTGTTTTGACCAACAGAACACAACAGAAGCAATGTCATGTGTCTTCAAGGCTAAGCCTTCAGAAAACTTGATTTTCACTCACTCTTTTATTACATCACTGGCTCTGAACAAACATGGTTAGTTGCTTCTCTCTGCAGAGAGGAAGAGAAATTACAGGGAGAGAAAGACCCAGTAGAGAGAGAGATAGACTGAGCTGTTTCAGTGCAACTACAGCCATGTGTCACTTAATGACGCATGAGATTGGCCTGGCCGGGGTGTCGGGCGGATGCATGAGGAGGGAAAGCATCAGGAAAAATAGCTAATGGATGCTGGGCTTAATACCAAGGTAATAGGTTGATCTGTGTAGCAAACCACCGTGGCACACGTTTACCTCTGTAGCAAAACTGCACACCCTGCAGTTACATGTACCCCAGAACTTAAAATAAGTTGAAAAAAAAAACATTCTAAGAAATGTGTCATTAGGCAATTTCCTTATTGTGCAAACCTAGATGGTACAGCCTACTATATACCTAGGCTGTACGGTATAGCCCATTATCCTAGGCCACAAACCTGTATACTATGTTACTATACTGAACACTATAGGCAACTGGAACACAATGAAAAGTAAATTTGAGTCTAACCATATCTAAACATAGAAAAGGTACCATAAAAATACAGTATAATAATCTTATGGGACCATCACTGTAAACATGGTTCATACTTGACCAAAACATTGTTATACAGCACATGTCTTAGTTGGATCCAGTTTAACTACCAGCTGAATGTGTCCTCATGGCTGGACCATCTGCAGAATCCTGAGATGTATTTGTTTTAGGAGTAGATTCTGACAAAAACACAGGGAGGAAGGAAAGAATTTAGCCTGGAGATTCCCAGAAAGCTGAGCCTGAGGCAAAAGCTTCTTCGTACCTACTTTCCAGGGAAGCAAGGAAGGAGAGAGAAAGACAATACAACGTGGCTTTCAGAGACAGTAATCAATTAGTTACTTCATTTTGAGAAAGCATCATCATAAGAGGCCATTTGAATTGCTACATCACAGGATAGTCCACCCTGGGAGAAGTAAAGGAGAAGATTTATCTGCTGGCTCCTGTCTTCCATTGACCAATTAATTTTAAATTTACACCTTATAAAATGTAAACTACTTCATGCTCCTGGTTTCCCATTTGCAAGAACTGAACAGGTCCTGGAGAGCTTCACCTTTGGGTCCAACAGAGATATCTCAATGTGTGGGGAATTGCTCATTGCAAACTGCTAACCAATTGTGCTGTTTAAAATGAGTTGGAGCCTATTCAGAGTTGGTTCCTATAGCAGAATCTGAGTGTGGGACAAGAGACCAGAGCTCCAGGGTCAAGCAGTGCCAAATAGATCAGAGGTGGGGCACATGTCTGACATAGGATGCAACAGGTGTTTCATAGGCTAATGCCGATTGAACCCATAATCAATAAGCAGCTCCTACCTGTATTAGTTCATTCTCACATTGCTGTAAAGAAATATCTGAGACTGGGTAATTTATACAGAAAAGAGGTTTCATTGGCTCATGGCTCCACAGGTTTACAGGAAGCATGGAGGCGTCTACTCAGCTTCTGGGGAGGCCTCAGGGTCTTTTTACTCATGGCAGAAGGCAAAGTGAGAGCAGGCATCTCACAAGGCAGGACCAGGACCAAGAGAAAGAGGGAGAAGGTTCTACACACTTTTAAGACAACCAGATCTTGTGATAACTCACTCACTATCACAAGAACAGCACTGAGGGGATGGTGCTCAATCATTCACGAGAACTCTGCCCACATGATTCAATTACCTCCTCTGAGGCTCTATCTCTAACAATGAGGATTAAAATTCAACATGAGATTTGGGTGGGGACACAGATTTGAATCATATCACTACCTAATATAATCTAACATAAACCTATTGTATCAGTTCACTCTCACACTTCTATAAAGACATACCCAAGACTGGGTAATTTATGAAGAAAAGAGGTTTAACTGGCTCATGGCTCTGCGGGCTGTTCAGGCTTCTGCTTCTGGAGAGGCCTCAGGAAAGTTACAGTCACGGTGGAAGGTGAAGGGGAAGCAGACGCATCTTACATGGCCACAGCAGGAGGGAGAGATGGGGAGAGAAAAAGACAGAGAGAAAGCACAGAGGTACTACACTCTTTCAAACAACCAGATCTTGTGAGAACTCTATCACGAGAACAGCAAGGGGGAGGTCCACCCCCATGATTCCATCACCTCCCACCAGGTCCCTCCTCCAACACTGAAGATTACAATCCAATAGGAGATTTGGATGGAGACACAGAGCCAAACCCTATCACCTATCTGCTATAAGACTATAGAGGCCTATAACAAAACTGCACACATGCATACCCTATACACAAAACTCTTAGATTACAACGATATGACTTGCATCACTCTGTATTTAGGTAATTTTTAAAGATGTTTTTCTCCCTCAAAAAGATGAGGTTTCTATTTCATTGTAGAAGTAATGTCAGAAGACAAGATTATAACAAATGTAAAGATCAAATTGGCTTTTATTGTGGTTCTAGAATCCGGCAACACATTCTATAAAATAGAATGAATGTTATGTTGAGTTGCGCAGAAGAGGCTGGCTTTATAGGGAGGAAAAGTCTGGGCAGAAAAGCAGAAACAGAGCAAAAAATGAATTGGTTATTTCGAAGTTACTTTTCTTACAAGGCTAAAATGGAATCTTTTTCTTTTGCTGATGGATTAACTAGAAATTTTCTATTTTTGTTTTGAAATTGGTCTGTTTCAAAGTTTGGTATGCTCATGCAGCCCTTAGTGCAAGACTTCTGGTTTGGTCTGGTCTTCTGAGACCTAGTGCAGAAGGCTAGTCCAAAACAGTGGCCTCCCATATACTTTAATAGTAATATATGTCCATTGTAAAAATTCAAACCAGATAATATCTTATCCCTTGATATAATTTATATTAACAATATGGTAGAATAATCTATGCTTTCCCAAGCTTTGGTAGATTGATAGATACATGCATAAACCCACATGCACATGTGGTTTTAAAAATATTTAAACAAAAATAGGGTTTGATTACTTATATAGTAGCTTGCTTAATTCCTTTAAAAAAGGTATCATGATGAAGCCACTTTGGAAATCAGTGTGACAGTTCTTTAATATGTGAAAATAGAGTTGTGATATGACTCAATGACTCTACTCCTAGTATATACCCAAGAACAATGAAAACAAATATCCACATACAAATTTACACACAGATATTCATGGCAGCAGTATTTATAATTGCCAAAAAGTATTAACAACTTAATTTCTCATCAGCTAATGAATGGATTTTTTAAAATGTAGAATATGCATACGATGAAATATTATTTGTCAATATAAAGGAACCAAGTAAGTAAACATGCTACATTAGTGAACCTTGAAGACATTCTATGAAGTAAAAGAAGCCAGTCACAAAAGAATACATATAATTCCATTATATAAGATGTCCAGAATTAACAAACTCACATGTTGTAGACTGGGTGTTTGCATTCCCCAGAGTTCAGATGTTGAAATCTAATCCCCAATTTGAAGTGGAGATTTGGAGAGGTGATTAGACACCACATGAATGGGATTAGAGCCTCTATAAGAGAGGCCCCAGAGAGCTAACTTGCCTCTTCTACCAGGAGAGGATCCAAGGCAAAGACAATTTATGAACTAAGAAGGGTACCCTCACCAGACACCAAATTTGCCAATATCTTGGTCTCATGGGAGTGCAGATATGTGTTTGATATACTGAGTTTCTTTCTCATGGGCGTGTACCCAGCAGTGTGATTGCTGAATCATATGGTAGTTCTATTTTCAGTTTCTTGAGGAGCCTCCATGTAGTTTTCCAAAGTGGATGGACTATTTTGCATTCTCATCAGGAGTGTTTGAGTGCTCCTGTTTCTCTATGTCCCTGTCAGCATTTGCTGTTTTCTGACATTTTGATAATTGGCATGTTAATTGAGGTTAGGTGATATTTTATTGTGGTTTTGCTGTGAATTTCTGTGATGATTAGTGATGTTAAACGTGTTTGCTTTTACCTGTTGGCCATTTGTATGTTATGTCTTGGAAAATATCTATTGAGATCTATTGTCCTTTTTTTTTTTTTTTTTTTTTTAAACTTCCTCTAACATGGATTATAGGAAACAAACAAACAAAATATCTTGGTCTCAGACTTCCTGTCCTAAAAAGCCATGAGAAATAAATTCCTGTTGTTTATAAGCCACCAGTCTAAGGTATTTTGTTATAGTAGAATGGACTAAGACACATGAGAGACAGAAAGTATACTCATGGTTGGCTGGGGCTTGGTGGTATTGGAAGACTGAGAAAATGAAGTTTCTGCTAATGAATACAGGGCTTGTTCTTGGGGTGATGAAAATATTCTGAGAGCAGCACACAAGTCTGTCAATATACTAAAAACCACTGAATTATATACTTTAAAGGAGTGGATTTTATGTTATGTGAATTATATATCAATAAAGCTGTTAAAGATGTATCATGGACATTTCACAGGTCATTACATGCAAAACTAGTGCATTATTTTATGTAGTTGCAAAACAATATTCTGTATTCTTCATCTGGCGCAATTTATTTTAGCATGTTTACGTTAATTGCATTCACGTTTGTTTTTCCAGTTTTTTGCTATTAACAATGCTTCAATAAAACACTACTGTAGGTAAATGTTTTTGCCTGTAGATAAGTATAACTAAAATTGTTGAATCAAATTTTATGTACCTATTTAATTTTAATAGAGACTCCTAGATTGATTTACAAAATGAAAAGAGCAATTCACCCTAATACCGATAGTAAATGAAACAGTCCATTTTCAACAGCATTGGATGTAATCAATCTTTTTAACTGTTGCAAATAGGCCAATAACAATGAGTCATTCTTGTTTTAATTTGTGTTAAAAGAACTTTAGTGAGATTAGACATGTTTTCATATATTTATTAGGTATTTGTATTTTCTCTTTTGTACATTTTCTTTTATAATATTTAGTCAGGTTTCGCTAGATTTTCTTATGTACCTTTACTAATATGAAGGATTTTCTGGTATAGTCATGCTATGAACGTTTTGCTTGCCATGTTTTCCAAAGGTGTTTTCCCCAATCTATCTCATGGTTTTGGCTTTGCTTAGCCAAACTTTCTTTTGCCATATGACAAGTTTTATTTTTTGAGGTAAAAACCTATCATTTTTAAAATACCTTTTATGTTTCCTTTTTTGCTTAAAAATTACTCTCTCTCTCCACCTCAACCCATCTAGGCTTTGAATGTGTCCCCAGATTTTATGTGCTGGAAACATAATCCCCAAATTCATGTTAATCAGGAGTGAGACCTTTGGGTGGTAATTAGGGTAAGATAAGGATGTCAGGATGGTGTCCTTGCGATGGGACTGGTGGCTTTATAAAAAGAGGGAGAATAATCTGAGTTGATAATGCTGGCTTTTGCCCTCTTGCCACTTGGTATATGCTGATATGTTCTGAAGCAGCAGATAGGCCCTCACTGGAAGCTGAGCAGATGTCAGCACATTGCTCTTGGACTTTGCAACCTCAAGAACCATAAGCTAAATAAACTGATTTTCTTTATAAACTACCCAGTCTCTGCTATTCTGGTATAGCAACAGAAAATGAACTAAGATAACCCCCAAAGTTATATTAACAGAAAAAGTATACAGTATTTTAGTTTTTTTGCACAATCAGATTTTTTAATCAATTTTTGAATAAGATGTAGAACAGGTGTGTCATTTTGAAGTTTTCCAGTGAATAGACAATTGTGCCCAGAAAATCTATTTAATAGTTAATCTATTCCTAAACTTTAACTGTGTATTAATCCTATTCCTTCTTGCCTACTCAAGGAATTTTTTCTTGTAAATTTTTGTCATTATTCATTTTTTCTCCTCTAATGGATTATTTCTACTAGCTGATAAATATGCTATAATATCTCCCATATTAAAACAAAACAAGCCACTTGGACTGCAAATCCGCCTCTAGCTATCATTTCTTTAGAGCAAAACTCCTAGAAATAATTGTCTGTTTTCACAGCCAACACCTCTTTACCCCATTCTCTCTAGAATCCACTCCAGTTGGCTTCCTGTCCATCACTCCACTGAAACTCCTCCCATCAATGTCATTTACTTCATATTGCTGAGCACCAACCCAGGCTCAACATGTATCTTGAACACTGAAAACCAAAACCATCCATCCCCCACAGCTTCCTATGTTAACATGACTTTAATGCCCTATTGTCTTCATTAACATAGTTTTATCAGGTGACTCTTGCCCAGCATACAACTTTATTAATTACAAGAATTCCCTCAAAGACCCATTAACTCTTCAACAGTAAACATTAACCTGACTCTTCACACCTCTTGCCTCAAAATCCTCATCTTCCTGTTTCCACAAATCCTAAACTATTACATCATGATCCTTACCCACACCTAATCTTGTAGTTCTTGCATTGAAAGAACTGCCTTAAATCAAACTTCAAATTCTTAATAAAATTTGATTCTGCTTCCCCTATTTCACCAATCCCCCTCTTCCAAAGCAAAAGATGTGGAGGTAGAAGACAACAATATTGATCATCTTTGCCCATGTAGTCCTAGGCTAATATGTATGTTTATGTCTTAGTTTTTAAAGAAAAAAGTATAAAAAGTAAAAAATAATTTTTTTAAAAAAGATAAAGGATTATAAAATAAGAATACAAAAACATTTTTGTATACTTATACAATGTGTTTTAAGCTAAGTGTTATTACAAGAGCTGAAAGTTAAAAACATTAAAAAATAGAGAGTAGAAATTTACAGTTAGCTAATTATTGAAGAATTTCCAAAAATAATTTTACTGTAGCTAAAATGTACAATGTTTATAAAGCTTAGAGTACAGTAACATCCCAGGCCTTGACACTTACTTACTATTCTTACTGACTTACTAAGAGCATCTTCTAGTACTGCAAGTTTTATTTACAAGTGTCCTATACAGATATATCATTTTCTTCCATCTTTCATAGCACATTTTTGCTATATTTTTTCTATGTTTAGATATACAAATACTTATCGACGTGTTATAATTGCCTACAGCATTGAGTAGTCACATATCATATGAGTTTGTAGCCTAGGAGCAATAGACTATACCACATAGCCTAGGTGTGTAGTAGGCTAGACCATTCAGGTTTGTGTAAATACACTATGATGTTCACACAATGATAAATCACCTAATGACACATTTCTCAGAACGTATCCCCACAGATAAGCAAGTGTGGCTGTCTTTGTGTATTTATTGTCTTTCTCATCTACTAAAATGAGCATTCCCTGAAGACAGACTTAGCCTGTCTTGCTTTCTATTGTATTATAGGACCTGGCACTTAGCGTGCACTCTACAAATATTTTTTGAATTGAATCATTAGTTAGGTAATTTTTTGATTGAATAAATAACTATTTATTTAACTTAAATTTCATCTTTTTATCAAATAAGTTACTTAGATCTGCTTTTGGACATTCTGATCTGTTCCACTGATCTATTTTTATCTATTTCTGGGTCATATTGTTTTCATTACTGGAAGTTACAAGTTTTAATATTTGTCAGGATAAATCCCCTTTGACTTTTTGTGTTTTTCAAAACTGTCAATTTTTCCATATGACTTATCAAATCTAAACTTTATTATCATTTTGTATAGTTATATAAAATATCCTTTTGGAATTAAATTTATATACTAATTGGAAAGGATTAATCATTTTTTATATTAACTCTTAATAAAGAACATGCCATGATGCCTCAGATACTCAAGTATTTCCAGTTTTAGAGGTTTCATAATTTTTCTTGGATATTTTGCAGTTCTTATCATTATGTGTATTCTCTTGATTTTTTGATTTTATTGCTAATATTAATAAAAATTATTGGTTTTATATGCTCTACTTGCCCTCATATCCAGCAATCTTAGAGTTTTAAAAAGTATTAGTTCTACAGATTTTCTAAAAAGAAACTATTTTAGAATAATTTTAGATTTATAGAAAATATACCCCACATCCAGTTTCTCCTATTGTGAATCTTATTTATTGTAACTCAGAAACTAACACTTGTACATTACTATTAACTAAAGTACAGACTTTTTGTAGCATTCACTAGTTTTTCCACTAATGTGTTTTTCTGTTTCAGGATAGAATCCAAGAAAATACATTTAGCGTCCCTGTTTTCTTAATCTTCTCTGGTCTATGATGGTTTCTCAATCTTTCATTGTTTTGAGGAGTCTATGGTTAGGTTTTTTATAGAACTTTCTTCAGTTTATGTTTGTCCAGTGTTTTCGCCATGATGAGGCTGTGGTTAGTGTTCTTTTAACTGCCTTATATCAGGAGGTGCATGTCATTAATATGATTTATTACTGATGTTAACTTTGATCATCTGGCCAAGGCAGTGTTTGTCAGGTTTCTCCATTGTACAGTGACTTCTTTTCCTTCTTTCTATGCTCTATTATTCAGAAAGAGGTCACTAAGCCCAGTCTGCACTCAAAGGGAGAAAATAATAATGAAGCTCCAACTTTTAACAGAGAGAATATCTACGTATCCTTTTCGGAATTGTTCTATAAGGAATGTCATCCTCTTCTATTTATTGATTGTAGTGATTTATTCAATTAATCATTTCCTTACATATATACTCATGGATATTTAAGACTTGGTTATAATACAATGCTATGCTACTTATTTTGTTGCTTGAATTGTTCTGTTTTGTCTATTGGAAGCTCTTTCATGTTGGTTCTTGTCTCCCTTTAATACATTGTCTCTAAGAAGTTTTCAGATAAACTGCTTGAATTTTGTTACACATGCAGTCACATAAACAAAATTTGCCTTTTCTGTTTTTGATTTTAATGTTTATCTCTGTCCTCAGCTGTCTAAAGTCTACATGTTCAATGCACTGTAGTAGTTTCCTGTGTTGCAGAAGAGAATTTTGAGGTTATTTGAATCCTCTTACCTTTATAAGTAGTCAGTTCTCTTTGACTGGAAACTTATAAAATATGCCTTTTTTCTTTGGAGTTCAGGAATTTCACTAGCATATCTAGGTATGTGTCCTCTTTCATTAATTTTGCCTATGACTTATGAGTCTAAAATCTCAATTCTTTTCAGTTCCAGAAGTTTTTTTCCGTTGAAATGGTCCCACTCTGTTGCTCAGTCTGGAGTACAGTGGTATGTGATCATAACTCACTGCAGCCTGAAACTCCTGAACTCAAGTGATATCTTGCCTTAGCCTTCTGAGTAGCAAGGACAATAGGCACACACCAACACATTTGGCTTTTTTTTTTTTTGTAACAGAGTCTCATTATGTTGCCCGGGCTGGTCTCAAACTCCTGGGTTCAAATGATCCTCCTGCTTTGGCCTCCCAAAGTGCTAGGATTATAGGTATGAGTCACTGTGCTATAAGTTTTCTTATATTCTTCAAATACAACTTATATGTGGCGTGTTTTTGTAGCTTAAAACTTAGTCTTTCATACTGACTTTCTGAATCTATCCTTTACAGCCCTTATCTTTTTACTTATCCTTTCTATGATTTTATATTTATGCTCTTATGGTATATTTCTTCTGTCTTCCAGAATAATAAGGCAGTTTTCAACTATGACCATTCCTCTAGTTCTTGATTTTTTAATATTCAAAATATTTTAAACATCACATAAACAATTTTATGTACTCTATATCATCTTAAAGGTTTAACATTTTTATTATAGTTATATTTATTCTTTTAATTCTGATATCACAGGAACCATTTACCCTTACTGGCTTAGTGTCCCTTGTGTTCATTTTTAAGCTATTGTCTCCAGACTATCTTAGTTCATTTGTGCTGCTATAACAAAAATACCATAGACTGGATGGCTTGTAAACAACAAGTTTCTCACTGTTCTGAGGCTGAAAAGTACAGGATGAAGATACCTATGGATTTGGTATATAACAAGTGCCCATTTCCTGATTCGTAGAGCACCATCTTCTTGCTGTGTCCTCAATGTGGCGGAAAGGGTAAGGAAGCTCTCTAGGGTCTCTTTTATGTGAGAGAGTTGAATTTTTAAAAAAAATTTCTAGTTGCATTTATAAGGGCTCCACCCCAATGACTTACTCACTTGCCAAATGCCCCACCTCTTAACACCATCATCTTGGGTGGTAGGATTTTAAAAACAAATTTTGTGAGTTGAGGAACATGAACATTTGGTCTGTAGCAGGCTTTAAGCCCACCCCTGTATTCTCTGCTTACTGAAGCTGGGCCTGAGCTTCTGAAAACCCCTTTTTCTCCTTTTCCAGGAGGGTCTCTGCTCAGTTTTACTAATGAAAGGACACCGAGGGAGACGTGAGGAAGAGACACACATGTTCCTGTTGCTTCCTGTTGTGTCCGCCTATCAATGCTTCTGTTTTCTGGCAGCGACAGTTGACTTTAGATCTCCCTTTTATTGATACTCCTGGAATCAGTCTCAGGGACTCCACAGCACTAGCTAGCCAGCACCTTTCTTTTGGCATTTTGAGCTTCAGTTCCACACAAGTCCTCTATAAGCTTTTATTATCTACCATATAATATTGCTGGTATTTGAACATTTTTATCTAAAAACAGAAATTTCATATGATTCAAACCAGGACCAGTTCCATAACTTATAGAGCCCATTGTGAAATAAAAATGAGGATCCCTTGTTCAAAAATTGTTAATAAGATGGTAACAGCAGAACCTAAGCCAGACCCTTCTGAGCCCAGGGTGCTGTGTGACTGCATAGGTTGCACACCCATGAAGCTAGCCCTGGCTCAAAGTAATAGGCTTAAATAAAGCCAGCTCTTCTCTTAGTTCCTCTGGCCCTATGAAATGGTAGCTGCCTTTGGTAGTCACTGTTTCTGTTCTCTCAGTTTTTTTTTATTTTATTATTATTTTTTTTTACTGTTTCAGTTCTCCAATACTGTTTAATCCATTATTTTTATTACAATAAGGAATGTGATTTCTTTTTTTCCTGAGTGGACCCTGAGTGATCCCTTCTAGATGCATATGATATTTATTTGGCTTCTCATGTCAGCCATTGTGAAAATAGGGACTCTTTTGTTAAAATGGGGTGGTGTGGGCTTTCAAAGGTATTAGGAAAGTCCAGTTATTTTTCAGTAAGAGGATGTCAAAATATTTAAGCCAGAAATTTAAATATGGAGACATGTTTAAAATAGGAAAACATACACACACACATATACCCCACACCACACCATACCACACCACGCTAGGTTAAACATACTGCTTACCTAAGTTCAGATTTTGGCATTCTGTTAGCACGTCTTTCCTATAGAAATTATTCTGCCCAGATGTAGATTTGATGCTATTAAGTGGTATTGACATTAAATTCCAGCTTATGTAAAAAACTAGCAAAACTGCAAACTTTTTAAAGACCTTGCTAAAAATCTAGATTCTCCTAACCAAAAGTCTTTGTATATTAAACCAGCACAGTTCTTCTAGAGAAAAACAGTAGTACCTGGGGACTGTTATATGCCTGTGTTCTGTAGGGCCAGGATACAATATTTGATTTGGCACTTAAAGAGAATGTTAATTTCCAGGGCATTAAATGGAGGCCTATGTTTGTTGCTAAACACTTAGACATATGTTGTCTTGCATTCTAATGCAAGCCCTGCGTTAATCAAAGCCTGTTGTAATCTAACTGCTGGTTGTTTTGAAAGATGAGAAGAATACATCTGTGTTCCAATGAATCCCATGCATTCAAATTGCCCTTAAAACAATGAAAGTGAAGTCATGGCAGCTGAAATGAAACAGCTTTGTACCTGGGAACACTAGTATGCATATGCATACCCCTCATGTGGATGTGCGTGGTGGAGAAATGTTTTTATCTTGTTAGGGAACACACATTAATGCAAATTTGAGAATAAGAAGTTATAATCATTAAAGGCAATTCCGTTTCTGAGCTACTTAGAGAGACAGAAAATATTGCATAGCCTTTATAAAACTGTAAATTACATCTGATTTGAAGTTCATTTAAAACTCCAGAGTGAGAGAACTCTGAGTTTCCCGTTAAATACAAAAGCTTAAATGAGAATTCAGCACTCAGGAGACAGCTGACTGACAATACCCAATCTCTCTGACGCTTGAGTGGGTACACACCAGTATAGTTAATCAAAACTCCACTCAGCTGCCAGCTCTTTCAGCATTCTTCAGAGCCCAGCAGAGAGTATTCAGGACAGGATATTCACCCATCAAACTTCAGCTCTGCTTTCCTTGACATTCCAAGCAGATAGTAGATGACAGATTTCTGCAGCCCAGTAACAAGGCCAGCATGACTCAACGGCAGAGATGACAAGCAAATCTGTAGCATCAAGTCTTCACAACCTCTTGTTCCATCAGAACTGGCAAAGCTACCACCAAGGTTACTGGAGTCATATATTTGGGGGAGAAATATTTTGTTTCAAACAATGTGACAGGAAAGAAGAATGAGTCTTCTCACTGACATGTATAGCAGAAAATCAATCAAGCCTTCACCACCCAATACCTTCCACCCCTCCCCTGACACTTACGTCACACATAGTAGGGGTGTGTGTGTGTGTGTGTGTGTGTGTGTGTGTGTGTGTGTGTATTTTGGGAAAACAACAAAATTCTTCTTGGTCTGATTAAATCTAAAGTCTATCCTGAGTAAAACTTTACTTACAAAAATGATACACACAGATATTCCTAATAATCTTATCTAACACTTGCAAACATTTCATCTTCCTCATAAAATGCATATTACCTTGGAAACATAGGAAAGTTATAAGTCCCCAGAATGCTTTTTCAATTGCTTACACATAATCCAACCAAAATTTAAAATTATGGTTGAATATAGAAGGGCTCAGATGAGGTGTATGTGGATTCACCAGTACAGTTTTACCTGGAATCTTTTGCTTTGCTTTGTAACCCACTTATAAACAAGTCCTGAGTGTCTTGACTGGTGATAAACTTACCAAGGCTTTCAGATTTTCTATCCTGCTAATGCCTTCCTAGGCTTTAAAGAAGTGCCTTCTTAGTCTCACACCAAATTGATTTTCCGAGCACCTACTGTAGACAAGGAGCCTGAAAACTACTGAAGAACACATCAGTGAAAGTGCTCATGTTCTTCCTACTTCACAAGCAGATATTAAATAGTAGCTTTAAAGCACTGTTTCCACAGCAGAAAAACTATTTGAGAAAAGAGCCTATGTGGCAAATACTATGGTACTTGAGATTGCTTTGCCAAAGATAGCTTTATACAAGGAAAGTGCTCTTGAAATGTCTCCACTTTTCTTATCTACTAGGAAATGCGAAAATGTGTATAGCATCTCCTCAGGATGTGAGCGCTTCCTCATATGCCCATGTGAGCTTGTGCTAGTTAGTTCTTACTCAGTCTTTTAACATCCATCCATTCTCTGCATGCCAGTTTGTAGAAAAAATGATGTCTGATTTGAATAGCATTTTACAGGTTTCAGTGGTAGACCCACTCTCCAGGTAGACAATCTGGATTCAAATCACAGCCCTGTCCCTTATCAGCTTGTCACTTTGTACAAGTTACTGATCCTCTATGTACCTCAGTTTTTCTTTTTTTTTTAATTTTACTCTAAGTTCTGGGGTACATGTGCAGATCGTGCAGGATTGTTACATAGGTATACACGTGCCATGGTGGTTTGCTGCTTCCGTCTCCCCTGTCATCTACATTAGATATTTCTCCTAATGTCATTCCTCCCCAATCTCCCCAACCCCTGCTATGCCTCCCCCAGCTCTCCACCCCCCAACAGACCCCAGTGTGTGCTGTTCCCTTCCTGTGTCCATGTGTTCTCATTGTTCAACACCCACTTATGAGTGAGAACATGCAATGTCTGGTTTTCTGTTCTTGTGTCAGTTTGCTAAGAATGATGGTTTCCATATTCATCTATGTCCCTGCAAAGGACATAAACTCATCCTTTTTTATGGCTGCATAGTATTCCATTATGTATATGTGCCACATTTTCTTTAACCAGTCTATCTTTGATTGGCATTTGGGTTGGTTCCAACTCTTTGCTATTGTAAACAGTGCTGCAATGAACATACGTGTGCATGTGTCTTTATAATAGAACAATTTATAATCCTTTGAGTATATACCCAGTAATGGGATTGCTGGGTCAAATGGCATTTATACTTCAAGGTCCTTGAGGAATTGTCACACTGTCTTCCACAATGGTTGAACTAATTTACACTCCCACCAACAGTGTAAAAGCATTCCTATTTCTCCACATCTTCTCCAGCATCTGTTGCATCCAGATTTTTTAATGATGACCACTCTAACTGGTGTGAGATGGTATCTCAATGTGGTTTTGATTTGCATTTCTCTAATGGCCAGTGATGATGAGCATTTTTTCATGTTTGTTGGCTGCATAAATATCTTCTTTAGAAAAGTGTCTGTTCCTATCTTTTGCCCACTTTTTGATGGGGTTGTTTGTTTTTTCCTTGCAAATTTGTTTTAGTTCTTTGTAGATTTTGGATATTATTAGCCCTTTGTCAGATAAAAAGATTCCCTGTTTAATAAATGGCACTGGGAAAACTGGCTAGCTGTGTGCACAAAGCTGAAAGTGGACCCCTTCCTTATTTCTTATACAAAAATTAACTCCAGATGGATTAAAGATTTAAACATAAGACCTAACACCATAAAATCCCTAGAAGAAAACCTAGGCAATACCATTCAGGACATAGGCATAGGCAAGGTCTTCAAGACCAAAACACCAAAAGCAATGGCAACAAAAGCCAAAATAGACAAATGGGATCTAATTAAACTAAGAGGTTCTGCATAGCAAAAGAAACAGTCATTAGAGTGAACTGAAAACCAACAGAATGGGAAAAAACTTTTGCAATCTACCCATCTGACAAAGGGCTAATATCCAGGATCTACAAAGAACTAAAAAAAATTACAAGAAAAAAATAACCCCATCAAAAAGTGGGCAAAGTATATGAACAGACACTTTTCAAAAGAAGACATTTATGCAGCCAACAAACATGAAAAAATGCTCATCATCACTGGCCATTAGAGAAATGCCAATCAAAACCACATTGAGATACCATCTCACACCAGTTAGAGTGGTCATCATTAAAAAATCTGGAGACAACAGATGCTAGAGAAGATATGGAGAAATAGGAATGCTTTTACACTGTTGGTGGAAGTGTAAATTATTTCAAGACAGTGTGGCAATTCCTCAAGGACCTAGAAATAGAAATACCATTTGACCCAGAAATCCCATTACTGGGTATATACCCAAAGGATTATAAATTGTTCTATTATAAAGACACATAGACACATATGTTCATTTGGGCACTGTTTACAATAGCAAAGACCTGGAACCAACCCAAATTCCCATCAATGATAGACTGGACAAAGAAAATGTGGCACATATACACCACGGAATACTATGCAGTCATAAAAAACAATAAGCTTGTGTCCTTTGTAGGGACATGGATGAATCTGGAAACCATCATTCTCAGCAAACTGACACAAGAACAGAAAACCAAACACTGCATGTTCTCAGTCATAGGCGGGTGTTGAACAATGAGAAAACATGGACACAGGGAAGGGAACAGCACACACTGGGGTCTATTGGGGGGTGGGGGACTAAAGGCGGGATAGCAGGGGGTGGGGAGATTGAGGAGGGATGACATTAGGACAAATACCTAATATAGGTGACCAGAGGATGGAGGCAGCAAACCACCATGGCATGTGTATGCCTACACAACAATCCTTCATGACCGGCACATGTACCCCAGAACTTAAAGTATAATAAAAAAAAAAAATCATACTGATTGAAAAAAGCCAGACTAAAGAAGGATACATATTTAGCTGGTATGATTCTGTTTATATAATATTCTAGAAAATGCAAAGGAATCTATTATTACACAAAGCATACACTCTGGTTGCCCTTCAATGGAGGTAGGGTGCACTGCGTGTGTTCATTACTTTGTGTTGATGATTACATCAAGTACACCTATGTCAAAACTTATCAGGTTATAAACTTTAAACATGTGAAATTCATTGAAGCTCAATTGTTCCTAAGTATAGATTTAAATTTTTGAAAAAATAGCTGAAAAAATGTATTATAATGATTTCTCTTAGATGTAACCATGATGCTTGCATGAACATTTGGCTTATACATATTTTCTGAGTCTTTTAAAAGATGAGTTTGTATTTACATAATATATTAGCATATTTTTCATCTTTTTTTCTAACACTATAAGACATTCCTAGTATTATTATAAGTTCTTTATAAACATTTACACTGAAAGATTCATACTGTGTTCAACTGTATCAGTCATGTGCCATCATTCATATCAGTCTTGAGCATGTAGCTTTCTCTGGCTAATGAAATATGACTTTGTATATTTCAAAATTGCTAGCAGAGTAGATTTTTAAATGTTTCTTTTTACCACAAAAAGAAATAAGTATGTAAGGTGATAAAGTTTTAATCAGCCTGAATTATTCCACATTGTGAACATATATATTGTACCCCCTAAATATGTAATTATTATTTGTCAATTCAGAATAGAAAAGAAATATGTCTGGAAGGGAGGTGTTATTTCCAATAGGATGTAAAAGCATGGTGTGTACTTTGTTATCCTGACATCCGTCTATAACACATTCTTTAAATTATGGTTATTTAATAATATGTCTAATATCTGGTAGTGCTTGTGCCGATCAAGCACTTTATGCAAATATCATGAAATAAAGATGGGAGCTGGGGTGGGGTTCAACATAGGGCATGTCTCTCTACCTGAAATAGGCAAAGGCAAAGACATGGCTTTCCAATTTTTTTTTTCTTTTCTTATCTCTTCTTTTCTCTCTTACTTTTTTTGTCAGTAAATATTTATCAGGTATATACTATGTGTCAGACACTGTGCTAGATATAAATGGGAAGGAGTCAGATTCTTTTAAAACATTGAAAATATTGCCCATTTTTCTAAGATAAAATTTGTATACATTGAAATGCATCGGTCTTAAGTGTTTAATTTGGTGAGTTCTTACTGTTGTATATTTCCAAATGAGCACAACTCAATAAAGATACAGAACATTCTCATCATCCCAGAGAGTTCTTCATATCCCCTTCCAGTAACCCTCATGCGCACAAGCAATGACCATTCTGCTTTCTGTAACTGTAGATTCGCTTTGCTGTTCTTAAATAGCACATGAACGGATCTATTCTCTTACATTATCTTTCAGTCTAGCAGTGTTATTTCCTCCCCGTAAGCTGGTGGGCCAGCCTCTAGGATACCAGACGCAATAATCTCTGTAGGTGTCTGCTGTAATTTTTATCGTTAAGGTCTCTTTCTAATTTAGGCTTGAGGCCTCTCTATTGGGAGTTGCCATAAGCCAAGGTAACCACTCGCTAGCAGAGTCCTGGCCAGGAAAAAAAATTAGTATGTCGGTCAAGTGAGACGCACCAAGAAAGTAAAGCCAAGGCACAAGAAACAGAAAATTTATCTTACTTACAGGTCCCAGAGAGGTCAGAGGTGCTGATAAGAAGCTGGGAAGTCCGGAATCAGCAAAGGCTCAACCAGCAGTTTGGGAGCCAGAGAACGCGAGAGGACTTGTGGGAGCACGCTTTATTAAGGCCCAAGGGCTTTGCTGGGGAAGGAGGGGGCGGGGTAGTTGGGATTGGCTAGCCTTACAAAAATACAGAAACATGTGGAAGTGGCTCAGGTGTTAACCATCAGATTTGATCCTGGCCAGAAGCTGTTGGGTGTTCCGGGGTTGGGTTGGTGGGATGAGGAACAAATGAGCTTATATTGAAAACAACTGGCTGGTTGGGGCGGCTCATGCCTGTAACCCCAGCACTGTGGGAGGCCGAGGTAGGCAGATCACTTGAGATCAGGAGTTTGAGACCAATCTGGCCAACATGGTGAAATCCCATCTCTACTAAAACACAAGAAGTTAGCCAGGCGTGGTGGCACGTGCCTGTAATCCCAGCTACTCAGGAGGCTGAGGCAGCAGAATCGCTTGAACCTGGGAGGCAGAGGTTGTGGTGAGCTGAGACTGCCACTGCACTCCAACCTGGGCTACAGAGTGACTCCGTATCAAAACAACAACAAAAAACACAAAAACAAAAAACAACTACTTCGGGAGAGGAAGTTTTAACTAGGCCAAAGGTGACAAGGTACTACTGGGTTTCAAATAACTTATATCAAGCCTAAAAGTGGATGCTGACTCAACAACTATATTACACAAATTATTGACACTGTCTATTTTCATTTCATTCTATCTCCTCTCAGACTCCAGCTCTTCCGCACAGGAAGAGGCCAAATATTCATGTGCCCCTCCTTCGTAAGACTCTGGGCTAAAGCCCTGCTGTGTGCCTTTCTGTCTCAGCCTGGGTGAGCTGGCCCTTCTTAGACTGGCAACTCTGTTCTGTGAACAGGTTGTTAGAGCCTGAGTGCAACAGGAAATGTACAGAAGGTTTCGAATTATCATGTATACCTACAGGGAGGGAGAAGCAGATGCCATTTGAAAGGGGCCTGATTAGACAACATGTTTGCCGACAGTGTATCTGATTGGCATCTGTGGCTTTGCAGCCAGACCATCTGTTTTTGCTAATGCAGCTTCAAGTGCGGTGCATAATGAGGTTAGGGTCAGGACTCTATTGTTCTTCTCTGGCTTATGTGTGCCTCCTCCAGCTATGTGAACAGTAAAGGCACACTGCCAGGACCTTGCAAGTGGAGAACACTTCTCTGCCAAAATGTGTCCGGAAGAAAGGAGATAATGTGCTCCCTTTGTGTCTCTCCAGGGAGATTTTAAGTATGGAGGAACACAGAACTGAGTGGTATGTGAATAGAGAGAAAGGATGATGGGTGTAAGATTCAGTGGTTAAAAATGGATGGTATCACAAGCAGGAAAAGAACTTTAAAAATAAGACAAAAATCAAGAGGGACTGGCAGGTAGAGAGAAAGACACATAAACATTAATGTCCCTGGGGTGATGTTTCAGCATTTGCAAAATAGAGCCTCCCCATCTCTCAGCCCACTCCCAGCTCATGTGCATTTTGTTTAGAGTGCATCACAGCTGTACAATATTAGTCTAGAAATAATCAAAGCACCTATCAATTTGATAATGATTTCTTCTCATCTTTGTACCTTCTGAAATCCTGTCCTCATTCGAAAGCCCAGGGAGGATTCCTGGTACATTTAAAGAATCTCTCTACTTAAGCTTGGGGACAGACCAGATTTAAAGTAGATAATTTGACAAATTACATGTTATACTTGCTTTTGTGCAGTGTATTGCATAAAATTTGCCTGTACCATTTTTATGGAACTCAGTAGCACCACCTAAGGGTCACTGTTTGACAACAGAAATTTACATGGGAGTAATGCAGTGTTTATATAAAATCTCTTTTGACAAACATAAAATACACTATAGTGTTATTTGAAGTTTATTAAGCAATCTAAATCAATTAGCTATTGTGACTAAAAACATAGCAAAGCAAACTTTAGAATTTACATTCTCAAACAACACCCTTGTATTTTTGGAATGTTTCACTAAGTGGGTACCCTTGATATCCACCACAGCTGACCCAAAGCTCCTGACCTGAGAATCTATAGATTAACAAGTAACGCATCAAATAACAGGTGCTTTAAAAATTTGTTAGGATTCCATACTACATCAAGCTTTTCAATTTTTCTCTGTTTTAATGAATATACTGTTTTGATAACTATATTAAACATACAGCTTTGATCTTATGCTTGAAGTGTGTGCTTGTCATTCAGAATAATGGCTGGGGAAGCTTTTCTCTATGGAAATGAAAATACCCGAAGTCCTTGAATAGTCCCTTCAACAGCAGAGAGAATACCTTATAGTCTGATCTGCTGAAGTAAGAGTGTGATGGTGGAGTGGTTCTCTGTTCCTGTCTGAATTAGGCTATTCCTGAGCTGCTGTAAAGAAATACTGAGACTGGGAAATTCATAAAGAAAAGAGGTTTAATTGGTTCATAGTTCTGCAGGCTGTACAGGAAGCATGACAGCATCTGCTTCTGGAGAGGTCTCTGGAAGCTTACAATCACGGCAGAAGGTGAAACAAAAACTTTCATGTCACATACCAAGAGAAAGAGCAAGAGAGAAAAGGTGCCACATATTTTTAAACAGCCAGTTCTCATAAGAACTCACTCACTATTATGAGAACAGCACCAAGAGAATGATAATAAGCCACTGATGAGAAATGCATCCCCACCCATGATCCAATCACCTCCCACCAGGCTATAACTCCAACACTGGGGATTACGTCTCAACATGAGATTTGGGTGGGGTACAAATTCAAACTACATCATTCCCTAATATAGACTTTGGAACACCTGCCCTTTTACACACTGCATATTGATACTCTATTGCGTTTTGTCAAAATTCAAACTTTGGTCCTTAACTGATAAGCATTTTGAGCTATCACATGTCTGGGCATGTTTATTTAGCAGTGTTTGTGTAATCATCTGGATATTTCAATGACTTTTGCTCTGAATATTTTACAAAAATAAGTAGATTGTATAATAGGAGCTATAAAAGTGCTGGCCTCCACATTTAACAACACAGTTCCTATAAACTCAACTTAATTGAGATCATCATTAGATAAGCTGAAGCAGTGACTTTTTAGTCTTAATTAGATGCTTAATGAATTAAACAGGCTAACTATATTAATTATGAAGAAAAGGAACAAAATTAAAATTTAGAAATAAGTCACATTCTGGAAATATGTGTTGAAGATCATTTTCAAAAGGCAAGATGTTATTAAAACTTTTTAATGTTTTTGTTTCATGGGAATACCTCCTCAGACACACGTGTGCACACACTGACACAAAGTTCTTTGACTTTCAGCCACTTCTTGTATACATTTTAAGGACACATGATATAATAAAAATGAGAATCATTGCATACCTTCCTCTTTAAAAGGGAGTCTAAGAGTTACTACTTATTGGTGTGGTTGGTATAGGGCATTATTTGCATGACACCTTATAAATGAATAATGTCCCCACTAGTGTTTTTCCACATGCCAAGAGTGATATTCAATGTATTTAACCACTGATATAGGCATACCGGTGCTATTGGTCCTATTGAATTAGAGGAAAGAAATTCCTTGATAAATAAAATGATGATGTGTTAATATCTTAAAAATCTCCTTAAAGCAACAATATAATTTTTTACATTAAGCAAGTCCTCAATAAAGGGTGTAAGAGGATGCCAAGTTTCTTGTGGTTTGGTCTTCACCAGATGAGGATATTTCAAGTCAATTCTATACCACAGGAATTTGTAATCCTTAATCTTGTCTCTGTCAATGTAATTGTGGCTATAGACCTTGAAAAGATTCTCTTTCCTTAGTATAATTTGGCTTATTTGAAGCGTTAATGATACTGCAATTATTTCCTCTTTCTCTGGGGTCCTGAACTCTACCTCTTCTGCTTGTCTCTCCATTGACATAGACTTTTGCATATCTCAAAGTCCTGGGCTCTTAGTTCTTCCTAATTACAGTATTAATGCTGTTTGCTACACCAATTCTAATCATGAATCAGATTTACAGAGGGCTTTGCAATAGAAAAATTGTAACCATGGCATTGACTAGACTGAAGAGCTTAGTTACAAGAAGTCACTTATCAAATGCGAAGGCTAGCTGGGATAGTTAATTTTATGTGTCAATTTGACTGAGCCGTGGGGTGTCTGGATAGCTGGTCAAACATTATTCTAGGTATGTCCATGAGGGTGTTTGTGGATGAATTTAACATTTGAATATGTAGACTGAGTAAAGCAGATTGTCCTCTCTAATGTGCATGGGCCTCATCCAATCAGTGAAAGCCTGAATGGAACAAAAAAGCAGATCCACCCCTGAATAAGAGGGAATTTCCTCCTGACTGACTTTTATAAGCTGGAACACTGGTTGGTTTTTTACTTCCTTCGGACTGCAACTGAAATACCAGCTCTCTTGGGATTCCAGCTTACCCACTGCAAATCTTTGGACTTGCTAACGTTCATAATCACATGAGCCAATTCCTTATAATACATCTGCCACACCCAGTGTCAGGTTCTAGCCCAAGCTGAGGTCCAAGGGGAGTGGGTGGATAAGTGGCAGGTAGCTGGAAAAACACTCGAGGAATCATAGGCAGCTTTGACATGGCTTTACTTTCTCTCTCTGGGAGCAAGCCTGGGCATGAGCTGTGTGTACAATGTTAGCAGGGTAAGTATACCTTTCACAGACAATAGTGGTACCAAGCCAAGCATGAGCTCATGTGAGGGGTTACCTAATGTGTCTCATATGGCATGGTTACATAATGTGTGGATTGTGCACCTGTGCTCCAAACCTGCTGAGTCATGCTGTGCCAAAAGGCCACCTCGGCCTCCTCCTGACTAAAGTGCAGCTGTTTCCTTTACACTCCACCCCCTAGGCTGAGGGTGTCTTTTGGGTAGGAACCTGTGCCCATAGGGCAGAGCCCTGAATCCATAACCCACAACAACAATACAGAGAGCAACAGCTCACTGCTAGGATCTCAGCTATGCTACTTATGACTGTTAGGGCCCAGCATACTCAGAGCCCAGGGATGCTCACCATCTTTGCTGGGGATTGTCAGTAAGGCTTTTGACCTCCTTAATCTCCCATGAGACTCCTTGAAGGGCTGCTGTTATGTTTTGCCAATTGTCAGGAACAAAGGTTTTATGTTCTTAAAAGGCATAGATGCCTCCTTGGGCAGCAGTTACTAATGACTAAGGCCATCCGGTTTTGCAACACCACCTTTCTGATGTGATCAGTGGCATCTGTTAACAGGACGAGGGCCACTTGGGTATAATTCAGAGCCCAGACGGTGTGCTCTGCATGAGCAGTAACTTATGCTTCTACAGTTATGACACCCGCTCCAGGGATAGTCACTGCCAAGGGTTAGAACTGCCAGGGGGCTCATAACACTTGCACAAACTGAGAGCATAGCATCTCCCAGTTATGCATGCATCTGGGTAACATGGGGAGAACAATGGCCAGTACATAAGGCCACCCTCAGGTATAACGTCCAGTCCACTTTGCTGGTAGGTAAAGCTACTCTGTGTGCCCCCGCAGATCCATAAACTCCCAGGGGCACAAAGTCCATCAGGGCCTGACCTCGGCAGTGACATGTGTTATGTTTACACAGACTGTGATGGGTACCCATTTTACAGTGGTGTTATCCCAATGTTGCTCTATGCACTGGGCCGGGGGTACTACATGTTCCTCCACTGGCTAGCCAGCCCCATCATAAATGCTATGGGCCAGCCAGGAGATGGGTACACCATGGGTCTTGCAGCATCCTTTGCCCAAAGCTACCATGTTGCATTCCAGACATCAGCCATGGGACCCCCAAGTCTCCAAACATGTCCAGTTCTCTGCACAGGTGAGATGTATGTGCCAAGGCAAGCCATCCACAGCTGCTGCTGGCAGGCTGGTACAGATCCAACAGTTGGAAACATTGGTCACCCAGTGTAAGTGTGGGCCCAGTCCACAATGCAGTTGGAGTATGTTAAACTATGGTCAAAATGACAGAGCAGGCATGGGTACTAACAGAAGTAAATCACGTCACTCAGGAAAATATATAAGCTAACTTTTTATCCCTAGATAACAATGCACTTGCCAAGGGCTTCTGCTCTGGGCAATGGTACCACATCTTCTCAGCTCCCCATGGTTCCTTTGGGTACTGCCAAGGTCACAGGGGAGCTCATAATAGGCCACATAGATAGTATATATGTGCCCCAGAGGAGGATTCCTTCCCTGGTCATTCCCCTACCATCAACTATAGGGGCCATGTGTTGAACACCCAACATGCAAGTCATATTGTAGGCCCTCTCCCCAGGGAGCTACGATGGCCAACCACCAGCAGTGGGGGGTCTGGGAGGTTCATGGCCACAGCCAGGTTTTCTGTTCCCCTGTCTTCAGGGGCATTGGGACACACAACAACAGGTTAACATTTGTCCTCATACCTGGTCAAAGGAGGTCATCCTTGGCGTGTATCTGCAACTGAATGGGGATGGCAGCCCAGTGTAACAAAGCCTTCACTGGGGCCAGGCTGCCTTTCTGTGGCCATTCATTCAAGGTTTGGAGTACCAGGTCCAGCCTTGAACTCCAGCCTCACAAAGACAGGGGTGTGACATGCAAGCATAACCCATTTTTCAAAAGTCCATTATATTGCTCAGTCATATTTGTAGCTTGTGAGTTGAAGGCACATGGAATCCCCACTTTGTGTCCATTTCTGATGCCCATTGTTGTACCTGTTATCCAGTGAAATGTGTTCCCCTATCATTCAGTGGCCAGAGGGCAACCATATGGGGTACATAAATGTTGCTGGGCCCAGATGGTATATTGTTGGTTGGCCACCCTGCAAGGGTAGGCAAACAACAGGCCTGTGGCCATGTCCACAGCTTAGTGCGTGTATATTCCCTTGTGACTTTGGCAGTGACCTGATATAGTCTACTTGCTACCTGGTCAAGGGCACTCACCCTATTGTCACTTGTGTAACACTGGGCAGCTGCCTCCATTTGGCGTATGCTTAAACACATGCTGGGCATTTCTGACAAGCCTTGCAAATATCTTGTGTGTGCAGGGACAGACCCCGAATGCTTATTGACCTGCATGTCCCAGTTTCCTGTATAGCCACAAGCCATCTCGTGTAGGTGCCAACTCTAAGCATTGGATGTTGGCTATGGCATCTGCCTCATGGTTACCAGGGGTAGCCAAAGATATATGGCCTGAAACATGATAAACAGTTACAACTTTCCAATGACCCATTTTTTAGAGGTCTTGCCACATGGTTTGGCCTCAAATGGGTTGGTGCTGACTAGTCAATTCTGTATTTTCCAAGTAGTTAACCGTAAGGTTAAGCCTTGATAGGCTGCACAGCTATCAGTACAGATTACCATAGGTGTCTTCTTGGTAATCACCATCCATACTGCTTTAAGTTCAGCCTATTGGTTACTTTGCCCACATCCAGTTTCAAACCATATGGTTTCAGTACTAGGATGAACTGCAACAACCATCCAGGCAGTAGCAGCACCTTAGCTAGACCCATCTGTGTACCATGCCTCATTGGGAATGGAGGGACACTGTTCCTTAAACAGTGATGGCTCGGGGTCTAGGGGTGCATCAGACCCCATGTCCTTCTCTTGGATTAGGACTACAAGTCCCAAGACCTCTTGCAGTTCTGCTGTTAAGGGGCTTGTACTCAGAGTACTCCACTGCTCTAAGTAGGTGCCCCACTTTGCTAAAGTAGATGTCTGTGCCATTCCTGTCCAGGGGGTCATTACCCATGAATGCACCCATACTGCTATTGCACAATGACTGTAGCCCATCCTATCATACTCTCACAAACCTGAAGGGTGGCATTTACAGCTGCTAGCTGTTTTCTATCAAGGAATACTGAAACTCAGCGCTCTTCTATATTCGGGACCAAAAGCCTACTGTCCTTCTCAAGTGCTCTGTGTACAGATGCACATCTGTGGTCAGACACACATCCAGCTCAAATGGGTGTCCCTGGTCAACATAGGGCTTGTGCCTGCTGAAGAACCTGCTTGGCTGCCAGGAAAGTGGTCTCAGTGCATCATCCCAATCCCATGTAGCTTCCTTCTTTGTTAACCGATACAATGGTTTTATCATTTGAGCTAAATGGGGCACAAAGGCCCACCAGCATCCCAGGAGACCCACAAAAGTTTGCAGCTGCTTCACCGTGGTGGTGTGGTGGGCTGGGGATATGCCTGAATTTTGTCAGTGCTAGCCTCTGGGATGGCTTTTGTCTCACCTGACCAGATAACTCCCAAGAATTTGGCAGATAATCCAGGCCCTTAGACCTTCTATTTGTTGCCAGCCCAACCACATGTTGCCAAATGTTGCTTCAGGAATGCACCATCACTTCTACATTTGCAAGAGAATCAGAGGTTAACATAATATCATCAATATAATTGAATAGGCAGACCCCTTCTGGACATTAGTAGGTGGCTAAATCCATGGCAGTGAGACCATGACATATGGTGGGGCTATGCACATAGCCCTGCGACAACACTGTAAATCTCCATTGTCGCCTGTCCCAAGAGAAGGCGAACTGTTCCTGGCTCTCTGGAGCAATATCAACGGAGAAAAATGCACTGGCCAAGTCCGCTACATAGTGATATTAACCCAGTTCCATCGTCAAATGATCCATCAAATCCATGATTGACAGTATAGCTCCATACAAAGGGAGTGTTACTTTATTCATTTCCTGATAGTCAACCATCATCCACTAAGTTTCATCAGGCTTTCTAACTGGCCATAGTGGAGAATTGTAGGGGCTGTGGGCGCCATGCACCATCTGCACTTTATCCAGCTTTTTAATTGTCTCAGTTACTGCCATATGCCCGCCTGGCAAATGGTCATGATCATGGCAGGACCTGAGGCTGGTAATGCATATGTCCACGCAGCACCAGCTTCACCACACGTACTCGGAGTCTCAATTCCCCAGTATGGGAGAGACAGACACAGCATATAAATGGGAAGCCAAGCAGCTAACGCCGAGGTACAGAGATACAGGTTTCACTTTCACTGACCAGCCTTTATAACTGTCAATGTAGGCAGGTTTTCCTGGAAACTTGTCCAGATTCCCATAAACAAGGCTGCAATCTGTGCTAGTATCCACCAGCAGCAGCACCCACTGTACATTGTATCAGTAGACTGCCAACTACAGATGTTGCCTCCGGTCATCTCATGTCCCCCCAGGCTGGGCACTCCAGTCAATTCCCTAATCAAACAGAAAAGACTCTGCATTTCCACCTGGCTGCAGCAAGTAGTCTTTGAGCTGAAGCACCCAGGTGGGACCAGGTCACACGGCAACGTCTTCCTCCCCCTTGGGCATTTTCTGGATTGCTCTACAATGAGCATGAGCTCATGTGAGTGGTTACCTAACGTGCCTTATGTGGCATGATTACATAATATGCAGGGTTGTGCACCTGCCCTCCAAACCTGCTGAGTCATGCTGTACTGGAAGGCCACCTCAGCCTACTCCTGACTGAAGTGCAGCCATTTCCCTTACAACATCTTTCTTTCTCTCTCTCTCCTCTCCTTCTTTTTTTCCTCTCTCGTTTCTTTCTCTTTTTTCTCTCTCTCTCCTCTCCCTCTCCTCTCTGTGTTTCTTATTTGTATTGGTTCTATTTCTCTAGAGAATCCTAATACCCTAACATTGAGATTTTTTTTTTGGTCAGAAACTGTCCACAAATCCACAGGGCAGACAACTTGAAAATGATGGCAATCATTTTATTTGCATTAAAGGTTATTTTATTTTATTTTATTTTTGAGACATAGTTTCATTCTTGTTGCCTAGGCTGTAGTGCAAAGGCGTGATCTCTGCCTCCCAGGTTCAAGCGATTCTCCTGCCTCAGCCTCCCATGCCTGGCTGATTTTGTATTTTTAGTAGAGACAGGGTTTTCCTGTGTTGGTCAGGCTGGTCTCCAACTCCCGATCTCAGGTGATCCACCCTCCTCAGCCTCCAAAAGTGCTGGGAACACGGATGTGAGTAAAGATTACTTTTAAAGGGCTGATTGCACCTGTTATGCCAGCTACTAAGGAGGCCAAGGAGGGGACAATCACTTGAGGCCAGGATTTCAAGACCAGCCTGGGCAACATCTCTAAAAATACAATTTATTTTAAAAAGGTGTGTTTAGGCCAGGCACAGTGGTGGCTCACGCCCGTAAGCACAGCACTTTGGGAGGCTAAGGTGGGTGGATCATGAGGTCAGGAGTTCAAGACCAGCCTGGCCAATATGGTGAAACCCCATCTCTACTAAAAATACAAACATTAGCTGGGCATGGTGGCATGTGCCTATAATCCCAGCTACTCAGGTGGCTGAGGCTTGCTTGAACCAGGACCCAGAAGGTGGAGGCTGCAGTGAGTTGAAATCATGCCACTGCACTCCAGCATGGGCTACAGAGCAAGACTCTGTCTCCAAAAAAAAAAAAAAATTAGTTTCCCAGCCACTACAGACACTGCTCTGGGTTTGGCTACATGCCTCAATGTTTTATGCCACAAAAAGTAACTTATAAGCTTTCTACACATGCAGAAGTTCCATGCTTGTTTTATCATGATGTCACAGAGGGCAATGCAATACAGAAGGGTAGCTAAATTTAGTTGCTCTCATCTTTAAATCAGAAAGCCACATTCCTTGTCCTGATGGGTGAGTCTGCTGGGACTCACCTGGTTGGAGCTATCCTGGGAGTGATGATGAAATCCATCATGAATTTCTTTCTCTATACCTTGTAACCCTCAGCTGGTTGTCGTGACATTACTGCTACAGTTTTAGCAGAAAAGGAAGTTGGAAACATATGAGAGAGTCAAAGGTAGACTGCTGGAATTTTCAATGGGGAAAGATTGAATAGATCAAATTTTAAGGTTCTAAGATGAAGTTCACATTCTTCAAATGTGTTGGCCCTACTATTTATATTTCCAGCTGACCAACTTATACATTTGTGTAACTATTGTGAGAGAATATGTTACAGATTCACAAAACATATGATGCTGTATTCTTCTCTAGCTTTTTAGATCACAGTCATAAATACCTGCCCCCGTGTTTAAGCTCAGTTTGGAAATTTCAGCTTCATCTTTCATTCATCCTTTTAATCAATCCCTCGGATTATCAGTTCAATTATTTTGTGTTTTCTTCTAAACAACTCATGCAGGTATCCTCTACTCTATTTGACTAATGAGTAATGATGGTGAAGTGGCTTAAAAACATATCTGTATCAGCAGATCCTGAGGTTAGAGTGGTGAGGACAAAGACAATGTGTGTGTGTGTGTGCGTGTGTGTATGTCTGTGTGTGTGTGTGTTTCCTTGGTATCTCTCATACCACATCGATGGTTAATTATGCAATAAATACTTTCAAAAAATTATTTTAGGGACTTATTGAAATATCTAATAGACTCCTAATTATCTTAATGCTTTATGTAAGCATTAAACTCGGATATAACAGATCTGAAGTGAGGCCAGACTGATTCTGAAGCAGGTGGCCTAAAAGCTACATGAAGAAACACCTGGTACACCCTCTAATTTGTACAAATTAGGTACAATCGGGCTAAATATTTTACATCTATAGGTTAATGATAATAAGCAATGGTCACTTAAGGTCACAAAACACCTCTTAAGTAATTAAAAATGGATAGATTGTATTTAATAGAGTTTTAGATTTAATTTTATGTTTTATGAATTATAACTCTTAGGAAATTAGAAAACTACAGTTAGCTTGCATGGAATCACTCTAAAAAAGGAATATTCATGAATATCCCATTCTTAAAACTCTGGACACAAAGAGGTTTATTGCAATTGTTAAGTTTTTATGCTTATCTGGATCATCTAGATTCTTATTTATTAGTAAATAATAACAAAACTTAAAAAATTCTTATTTATTAGTAAATAAACAAAGTTCTGTTTTGCCTACACCATCAGGGGCAGGTGTTGTATCTCAGAGCTCATGGCTGGTCCCAGAGAGGTAAGACCGTCAGGCAGAGCAATTCACCTTCTGTGTGAGGGTGATGGGTGCTGGGAAAGCTGCCCTAGCATCCCAGGCTGCCAATAGAGGTAGCAGGTGACATTTACAAGTTGTCAGGCAGATTACATGAGAAGCATATCAGGAAGACAGAGACTGTCAAGAAAAGACAGGGTCTTATCTTGGAGTTGGGGAATCAAGCATATATTTGAAGAGGAAATAACTTGAGATTGGATGAAGAAACCCAATTATAGAACCAAGGCACACTGATGGGGGCCAGTGACATCCTCAACTGAGGCTCAGGTATGACTAGGGAGCTGCTAAAAACAGTTACCATCTGATGTGCAGTTACCATGTACTAGGTACAGTGCTAAGCATTTTATGCATATTAACCTCTCTAAACCTTGCAAAAAGCCTATTATGAAGATAAGTAAACTGAACTTCTGCATTCTTAGCCTACCTGCCTAACTGAGATCACATTAAGTAGATAACTTGAAGTTGAATCAAGAAGCTTATGCTTCCAGAGCTTTGCAGGAGAGTGAGATGTGAGTACACACGTGTTTGCAGGTGTGTGTAATTGCATGAGTGTGTGTGTTGGAGTGTGTGAGAATGTGTGTGAATGTGTGGACAGGGCAGAATGGGAAAGGAGCCCAGTATTGCCCCTCTGGTTGCTGTGGCACTGAAATTCAGGAACAGAGTGAGGATCCATTGGCTTCTTCTGCTCAGATCAGACTAAGGGCAAGAGTGGTCCAGTGCCCAGTGGATTGGTGTGATGAGGGGGAGCAGAGGACACAATTATGCTTTACATCCTGTTTTATGTCAGATGGAGGTGGGAAGTGAAGGATAGTGGACCTAGCTGGCAATAGCTACATCCAATCACATAGGCAGTTTCTCATTCTAGAATAACATAAATAGGAAGATTAAAAGATTATAGCTTTTAGACTAATAATCAATGCTGATTTTGTGTTTTACCAAGTCACCTTCATCTCTCAGGGTTTTCTGAAATCGTAAAAATAGAAATCTAAAAGTGAAATAAAATCAAACATAAAAATGCCATAATCTTATTTAAACACAAAGATTTCTAGGGACTGAAATCACATATGTCCAGTACAACATCAAGCACAGGGTGGGACACATTTAAGACTCGCTATAAACTCTCTTTGTGTGTGAAGGCTTATATTTACCCTGTTTTCAATTAAGAGTGATGTAGGTCTGAGATTTGGTGCTCATGATTTTATAGAACCCACTTCCAGGATTGATTTGTATTTTTTATGGAACTAAACTAAAAACATGAATATTCAACTGATTACAAAAAGAGACTGCTCACAAACAGTCCTTTGATGTAAATTAAAAATTTATTCTTAAATCATAAAAATGCCACTTGAGCTCTACATATGATTGCAATGAAGTCCAAAGCTCTAAGGCACTCAAAGGTAACTTATTAATATCTGAAACTGATAATGTGCCAAATATGCTGATTAATTAACCTGATTTTGCAAGCCAGGCATGGACTATGAGTGATTCTCTTTCACAATCTCTGTAAAGATTGCAAACGGAAGCCTAGCTTTGTGAGCTGCCCTGGGTCAGAAGAGATCCAGGTGAAACTTGTTTTAATTGTGGTAGTGTCCACTGTCCCCCTCCCACTGAATTCTTCAAATTTACTCAGACAGAAATGGAATTTAGAAATGTTCAGGATCTATACATTCTTTATTCTTATTCTTTCTCCTCTTGTTTGTACTTCAGATAATTCAAAACACTAAATTTAATTAAAAGTTTGACACAGGCTTGGTCATCATTAGACAATGCAAATATCAATCATATGGAAATGAAATCTTCTCTGATGAATAAATAAGGCTAATATTTAAGCACTTGATGATTTTACAAATTTCAGGGCTGGAGTTTTGCAGTGATCCATTCCCAAGTGGTACAAATTCAATATCTTCAATTAAATACTAAGATAATGTGTATGAAAACAAACAGAAGAACTAGAAATGGCTGATGGAATCATTTCTTTTGTCACCTATGTACTTTGAGAGACTTGTGGAAGCTACGGAGACCAGAGTGCTTTCTAAGCTGGTCGGAAGGAATTGCATACTTCATCTTAGCATAGAATCTGGCTATATTCCTGGAGTCTTCGAGGTGGAAGCATTACGTAATTAAAATACAGGATTTTACTTAGGTGGTGGTGATCCAAAAAGCAATTACATTAGCATTTTTCCTATCATTGCTCTCAATGGGACTCTGTTCATCAGTAATTACACCAGCATTATCAACTGCTCCATGAGTCCTGGGTTCCAGTGAATCTCTCTCTGAGAAGTTATATTAAACAACACTTATTTCTCCATAATAGCTATACATAAGGGCATACTAGGAAGCATTAAGCCCTCTGTTCTTCAATATCCCTCTGAGGTGAATTTTATGTTCTGCAGCTTTACTTACACTAAAAATGTGTGCACTTTTCAAGTTATCCAGAAAATGTACATAAACCATTCCATCTTCTTTGCCGTCTTTATTTCACAAATATAAGAGGAAGACTCTGATTGCAAAATACAAGGCAATGCATATTAGGTGAAGCATTCTTTTATGTTTTGCTACAAAAGAAACTGGAAAGATGATGTCAGGGGAAGCAGAAAACAGAATAGCAGAAAGTATCTTGGGGAGGGACAGTGGTGCTGGTTGGGTAGTTGTTAGAAACATGACTCCCTTAGGAATATAGAATTGTCCTTTATGGAAAGTAGGATATTTGCTAGCCGTGGTTCATGTCATCATGGATAGATGACTTGTCCTTTCTCTGAGTCATTGCTTTCACTAGGAGACTTGAGAAATGAGGGTGAAAGGAGGAGGAAGTAAGTGAATGCTCACTGGTAGCAAAGTTTGATGGTGAGTGCTCCACTCCTTCTCCTCCTCCATGTGATCTGGGATGCAGGATCCTGACAATTGAACTCATGGAAAGGAGGTAAACCTGTGATTCTTTTTTTTTAAGAAGAGGGTCATGGGTTAGAAAGAAAATAAGCAGGTTAATTATTAAGGTATAAACTCCCTATCTGGTTCATGGTGACTTAGGATAGAGAGAAAAAGGATTCTCTCCTCTTTGGGGATTATTTCTTGTCTGTTTCTGCCCTAGGAACGCTACCACCAGCCAACTGCATCATTGTTGATCCCACCCACCCCTTCTGGTGATGGAGAGAATTCGGTCTCCCAAGCCCACTAATTTCTAAAGTTTATTTTATAGTCATGTTATAGGATCACATAAAAGTCACTCCCCAAATCAGATTTTCAAAAAAGAACATAATTAAATCACTTGCCTCTTTGCAGTCTATGCATCAATAGAAGGCACAGGTTGTGGGAGGGTTGGCTGTGGCTGAGAATAACAAATGACATTAGAAAATTGGTACCACATACTAATGACCAGGAGGCAACATGCAAGTGGAGAGTAAAGCTGTGGGGTGTTCAAGGATTTCCATCTGTGCACTGTTCTCTGGAAATATCCAGGAGTTTAAAAATGAGAATAAGGTGTTTTCTCTAGTCTGCTAATTTCAAAATAAGAACTTAGAAAAAGGAAGGAAGGAAGGAGAGAAAAAAGAAAGGAAAAAAGAAGAGAGAGAACAGGAAAGATAGACAAAAGCAAATAAACAAAAGCTATTCTTTCTTTAGCTGGTATATATCATAGTCTCCAACCTTACACCTTTAGACAAAACCCCAAAGGGAAGTTAGAAACCACAGCTCCTCTGATGATAATCATTTCTCCATCTAAAATAAGAAGTAGTATTTCTCTATTTCCTACCAAACTCAACATATATTTGTACCATGCTGGTAGTGAGGATTACCCCCGCATCCCCAGCATCACACAGCAGGACCCATAATTCTGATGTGATGAGCAAGATCAGCTCATGGGAAGACTTTCTGGGGAGACATTTTTATATGCAAAAAAATCTTTCACAGTAGGGGCATGGGGCTTCTGGCCCAACAGCTATTTATGTAACAATCTTTAGTCAATCAACATTTATTTTGAGGCAGCATGACAGATTTAGGGGAAAACAATATTTTTGTGTGGTTGACCTTCATGGACGAGGAAGGTAGACAAGAGATGAGATTGTCAAGGGAGAAAAGGCAGGTAGTGCAGGCTCGTACATGCTGTGGTATGGAGGTTGGATATAATCTATAATCTTTCTTTCCACCTACCCATCCACACTTACTTCCATAAATTGCTTTCTGATACCCCATTACTGTGCCACCAAGATAACCTGGCTCACAGGTGGAGCTACTAAGGATTAAATCATGGAGTTGACAGGATCCTGTAGTGATTCACAAAATAATATTCTGGAAACAGTACAGTGATGAATAAGAGGAGGCAAAAATAGAATCAGCAATACTAAACAGCCAGCGGTGACAATGGCCAGATGGTCAAGAAGGGCCTGAAGGGAGTGGATAAAGTTTGCGTGGGGGTGGGGGAGAAGGGAGAGAGAGAGTTGGACATTTAGACTGAAGAAAAGAAAAAGTCAATAATAGTTCTGAAGTTTCTAATCTGAGAATGTTCTCTCAGAGTATTCCGTTTTCACCAAACATCTTCCTCAATATCACCCATCTACTGGCAAATAAAAGCAAATTTGAAGGCCATTTAAGACACCTTTGGACTCTCCTCACTCTTCCCCAACCTACTCTGGATCTAACCCCCTTCTTTCTGAACAGAAGGTCCTCTTGAGTGTGTGCCTTCATTCAGATGCTCCCTCCGGCCATCTGGACTAGGCCTTAAGACCTGGCAGACTGAGAACTGTCTCTCAGTCCTCCCTAAGGGCTGCAACTCCAGTATGCTTCCCATCCCACTCCACTTTAGGTGAATTCCTTGCTCCAGCTTGAGCTTCTTGGAACCCAATTAATACTCCAAGAGGGAGTTTGGTGCCCTCTCCCCAAAAAGGAGTTTGTGTAGAGAAAAGAGAAAGAACACTTGAAGGAAAGGTAACCACAAGTTTTGTTTAGGTCAGTTGGGTTTGACATGGTTTCTGGGCTACCTCACAGGAGAAAGAGTTGAACCAGGGACACCGACTTGGGAATAGTTGATACCTTGGGAGTAGATGAGGTCAGTCTGGAAGAATATGTGGCCTGAGAGGGGAAGCAGGCCCAGAAGGGAAGCTGGGGATGCAGACAGAAGAGGGAATAGTAAAGAGAGACAGGAGCAGCAACTGGAACACGAAAGGAAGCCAAGGGAGAAGGAAATTGTGAGAAGAGAGTAACAATAAAATCCTAAGCCCCCCACTGACTAAATGTACCCTGTCTTGACCAAGGGGACCCCAGAAAAACCTTAAAAACTGAATTCCCAGCTATGACAGGAAGGGGGCTTGGACACACCTTATTACACCTCCTCTTTTTTGGAGTTTAGGCACAACTGATCAGTATTAATGTTAAAATAGGGATCGTAAGACTAACAACATGGAATTTTTCTCACAGTAAAATACCAAATTATAAATAAACCCTAGGCCATGCCTGACAAGGGTTAAGTCACATACCCTTGCAGGTCACTCCGACCAGTGTGTTGCTTCACAGATTTCCTTATCTTAAAACCTTTTCTTCTGCTGACTCCAGATTTTTAGACAGAGCTTTACTTCTTTAACCAATTGCAAACTAAAGAATCTCTGAATCCACCTGTAACCTGTAAGTCCCTGCTTGAACATATCCCACCTTTTTGGGCCAAACAAAGGTATACCTTTGATGCATTGATTATATTGATTTATGTCTTTGCCTGTAATTTTTGTCTCCCCAAAATATATAAAACTAAACTTTGACTGCTATGGACACGTTTTCTCAGGAGCTCTTGAGACTGTTCCCTAGGCCATGTGGACTCACTGGCTCAGCATAAACCACTTTAAAATATTTTACTGAATCTGGTTTTTCCATTAACAGATCATTTGTGTTAAGTATCAAAGGAGTTCAGTGGGAAAAGACCAGATAAAGCCTTGTATTGGGTGTTTCACTCTAAAACAGATAAGCAGTGGTCCCTAGAGGAAATTTTAATATTCCTCCTTCTAAATCCAAATTCTGAATTGTCTCACCTTCCACAGCAAGCTCAAGCCAAAGATCAAATTAAATTGAAACAGAGGGATAGTGATGATGAACATGGCTTAGAGAAGCTGCCAGATGAATCTTAAACAAGACCACATGGTCCTCTCAGCTTTAAGGACAGGGTTTAAGAGCCAAAGGGAATTTTACTAAATGGCAGTATGACTGCAATTAAGCCAAGATCCAGCTACCAATTAGTATATTAACAGTCAACTTTCAGGTATTAACTTACTTTTAAATTCACCATTTATTAGAATTAATATGATATAAATATAACCCCCAACTAGGAAAAAGTAGTTTTAAGTAATCCATGAATTTTCATTCTTTTTGTGAGCATAACCAATCATAATTCCAAGGCTCATTCTGTAGCTGAACACAGGCTCAGGTGCTCACTGCTTACAAAATCAAATGAACTAAGATGAGATACAGTGAAAGGAGAGTGACTTTAATGGCAAAAGCTAGCAATTGAAAAAATGGCCAGGTTCATACCTTGAATAAACCATTTTGAATTTTGGGCTGAGTGTAGAGGTTTAGACAGGGAAACTTGGTGTGAGGGGCATGCAGGAGTGTCAAGGAGGTGCTGGTCTATGTGACTTGTTCTGATGACCATCTTAAGTTTTTGTTCCACCTGGTGAATAGGCTGGCAAAGTCTTGATTACAGCTGGGTTGTAAATTAACTCTAGCCTTGAGGTAATTTCTAGATAGGGGAGAAATCCATAATCATCTGGTATGTTTCAAGATTTAGTCCCTGGAGCTTCTAAGCTGTCACATAATCAGATAAAAAAGAAATAGGGTGAAAGGGAGTAACTGGTGGAAAGATAGGAGCAAAGGTTATTATGTTATTAAGAACAAAACAGGAAAGAAAAGAAAAGGACTTTAAATGGGGTGCTCAGTTGCAATTCTATCTACTAGCCTCTAAGGGTTTGATTGTGAGCATTTATTGTTTCGCTACCGTATGTTCAGATATAGGTTAATTTTTATTTTTTTCTGCTCAAGCCTTTACATGTTCCTTTAGTTTAAGTATTCATGTTTTCCCCTTAATTTTACATTTTTTGAAATAAACTGATTATGTCTTCGAATATCACCCTTGTTTCATTTTCTCTATTTTTTAACTTCTATTTTAAGTTCAGGGGTACATGCACAGGTTTGTTACATAGGTAAACTTGTGTCATGGGGGTTTGTTGTACAGATTATTTCATCACCCATTAGTTATTTTTCTTGAATCTCTCTCTCCTCCCATTCTTCACCTTCCAATATGCCCCAGTGTGTGTTGTTTCTATGTGTCCTTGTGTTCTCATCATTTAACTCCCACTTATAAGTGAGAATATGCCGTATTTGGTTTTCTGTTCTTATGTTAGTTTGCTAAGGATAATGGCTCCTAGCTCCATCTATGTTTTTGCAAAAGACATGGTCTCGGTTTTGTTTTGTTTTGTTTTGTTTTTTAATGGCTGCATAGTTTTCCATGGTGTATATGTACCACATTTTCTTTATTCAGTCTACCATTGATGGACATTTAGGAATGATTCCATGTCTTTGCTATTGTGAATAATGCTGCAGTGAACATATGGGTGCATGTGCCTTTACAGTAAGATGATTTATATTCGTTTGGGTATATGCCCAGTAATGGAATTGCTTGGTCGAATAGTATTTCTGTCTTTAGATCTTTGAGGAATCATCACCCTGTCTTTCACAATTGTTGCTCTTTTGAACAGTGTATAAGTGTTCCTTTTTTTCTGCAAACTCATCAGCATCTGTTTTTTGACTTTTTAATAACAACCACCCTGACTAGTGTGAGATGGTATCTCATTGTGGTTTTGATTTGCATTTCTCTAATAATCAGTGATCTTGAACTTATTTTCATGTGATTGTTGGCTGTATGTCATGTATGTTTTCTTTTGAAAAGTATCTGTTCATGTCTGATGCCCACTTTTAAAATGGGTTTCTTTTTCTTTTAAATTTGTTTAAGTTCTTTGTATTAGGTTGGTGCAAAAGTAGTTGCAGTTTTTTTAAAAAAAGTAATTACTTCTAATGGCAAAAATTACAATCATATTTGCACCAACCTAATAGACGCTGAATATTGGACCTTTATTACATGCATTGTTTGCAAAAATTTTCTCTCATTCTATAGGTCATCCATTTACTCTGTTGATAGTTTCTTTGGCTGTGCAGAAGCTCTTTAGTTTAATTAGGTGCCATTTGTCAATTTTTGCTTTTGTTGCCATTGCTTTTGACGTCTTTGTCATGAAATCTTTGCCCATGCCTACATCCTAAATAGTATCACCTAGGTCTCATTTTCTCTATTTTCTTCTTCAGTTACTCCAATATATACATGTGTGTGCTTTGTGTGTGCATGGTGGGAGTTGTACATGTGTGCATCTGAATAAAATTCAGATACACACACATACCTTATTATATTTTCTCAATTTTTAAACTCCTCTTTCATCTTTTCCATCTTTATCTTATGTTGGACTCATATTCTTCTTTAATTACTTCTCTGAATGGCATCACTGTAATTACCACTTGAGGGTTGTACTTTTTTATTTAAAAAACTTCTATTTTGTTATTTTTTTAATACTGCCTTCTCCTTTCATAGTACTTTTATTTCTTCCTTTGCCTGCTAGGACATTTCAAGTATTTGTATTTTAGTTTCTTTCACATAGTTTTACTATTTTCAGGTCTTGTGATATTGCAATATAATAAGAACTATATATTTAGTCTTCGTCTCTAGTTCCTGGCATAGAGCTCCTAAAACTCTTGGAATTTCCTGAGTGATTGAGGTGAGAGCAGCATTTTTTGTTATTTATAATAAGTCCCTTTCAAACACACTTGAGTTTATGCTGTGACTCTTGGAGGATGGGAACTGAGGTACCAACCATGTGATTAGAGGGTTGGAAATTTAAGCCCCATACTCTGACCTCTAGGGAAAGGAGAGGTGATAATGATGGAACTAATTATCAATGACTATTGATGTAATCAATCATGACTACATAATGAAATCTTCATAAAAATTATAAGGTATGGAGGATCCACCCTCTTATGCCTTGACTTATTCTTCTCTTCCATGTGGCTTTTCCTGAGTCATATCCTTGATAATAAACTGGTAAACGTGATTTTCTGAGTTCTGTGAGCTGTTCTAGCAAATTATTAAATCTGAGAAGGGGGTTGAGGAAACCCCTGAATTATAGGCAGTCATTCAAAGTACAAGTGGAATCCTGGGAGTTGGAATTGGCATCTGAAGTGAGGGAAGTCTTTTGGGACTGAGTCTTTAACACAAAGGGTCTTCCCTAACTCTGGGCAGTCAGTATCTGATTTGAGTTCAATCATGGTTGTCATCTGGAGAGCTGGACAATTGCTTAATGTGAGGGGAAAACCCACATATTTGTGTCAGAAATGTTCTGTTGAGAGTGTAGAGGAATAGTGGTTTTCTTGCATATGAGGTACAAATTCTGTATTACGATAGTTTATTTTTGTGCTTCATAACTTTTTAGTTTAATCTGTAATCTTCTGTTTAGACTGACTAACTTCTTTGGAGTTCTGGATTTGTAGGAGTGTGCTCAAAAAATGTTTTGGGTTTGCTTCAAACCCAGAGCCTATAGACTGTACCTGGCCTGGATCATGCTTTGATTTTGTATCATAAAAGGCATGTTAATTCATATTTCCTATTAATATATACTGATGCTATGAGTCAGGCCTAAGCAGAATGCATAAATTCATAAGCTTGCCTTTCAAAAGATATATTTTACAGTATCTTAGGGGTCATTATTTTTTCTAGCAGGACCCTGATCTGATAGCAAGTGTCTGAGCTCCTTTCTAGGCTGGCAAATAGCAGTCTTCTAAAATCCATTTCACGTATGAACCAGCCCTATAAAATTGCTGGACACGGATATTTCAGTTCCATGGCCCCACAAGCAAGGGATGCATGGCCCTCCTTGAGTAAGCATTAGAGTTGTTTAAGCCAAAATCCTTTGTTAGTGTTTCAGATTTTATGCTACTTACTTTTCTGGCTCTGAGTTTCTTCTTCATTTTGGGTACTTGCAAATTCTCCTTTTTTTTTTTTTGGTTATGACTTCAGTACTATATTTAAGTAGGGAATGGGTTACATTGTATTTAGAATTATTATATGTTTCCATATTGCTTCAGCTTCCCAAATTGACCAAAGTGTCCTCTAATGATAGAATCCTTAGATACTAAAACATTGAAAATAAAATTGATGGCTGCTTTTATTTACCCAAGAGGCCATCCACAATGTAGGTAGACTGATTTAGCATCTGAACCCTCATGGACCCTTCCTCCAATAATGTGCTTCCACTTGTCATCAGGGAAAAAATAACAGAAAGTACCTGCATATGAATAAAGAATCTGTGTTCCTTACATGATAGTCCATAAATTTCTTTACTTAATTTGAGTTACTTTCAAAACCATTATTTATTTGATTCTTAGAACAATCTGATCATGGAGATTGAGGGAGTAGTTTTACTCCCACCTGAATGGAAATTAAAATGAGACGGGTTTGGGGGGGCAGTGTGCAGAGTGAGAAAATATGGGTGGTGGAAATGAGGTACTGCCAACATTTACAGGATAAGAGAAGGACATCATGAGGATATTGAAGGAAGGCATGAACAGAACTGTCAGAGAACGGCTGCTTAGAATAACAGGGAGGAGAGTAGTCAATGAGGCCAATGACTGAAAGGGTAAAAAAAAAAAAGATAAAATATTAATTTTAGCCACTCTAAAGCCATTGGTGACTTTGGAAGAACAATTGTAGCAGAATATTGGGGTCTTTTCGAACAAAGTATGTTTAAGGATGAATGAAAATAAGAATGTATATCTAGTAAACACAGACAAAGACTATCATGGTAGGGATCATTTTGATAGTTCTTCACTACCTGGTGGCTCATGCCTATAATCCCAGCACCTTGGGTGGCTGAGGCAAGAGAATTGCTTGAGGCCAGGAGTTTGAGACCAGTATGGGCAACATAGGGAGACTCCTGTCCACACACACACAAAATTATCTGGGTGTGGTGGTGCACAACTGTAGTCTCACCTACTCAGGAAGCATGAAGATTGCTTGAACAAAAGCCTGTCTCAAATAAATGAAAGAAAAAAATAAAGAAAGACAGAAGAGACCTTGGTGTCGGTGTTTGTGGACAAAATAAAATTGTACTCTTTATTCTGTATTAGAGTTTTGAATTCATACTTGTGAATTGGACAAATGGAGGTCAGATTTCAGCTTCAGAATTGATAGTGCTGTTGTGGAATGTGCCTTTGATGAGTGACAATCATAGGCTTCATATTACTGAACACCTGATAAAACGACTTTACCACCATTTTCTGGGCAAGCCCTGTGTGTGCTCCGGGGCAGTTGCTTCCCAAATAAAGAAAGCACAGCTGAATGTCCTATTACTTTGTAATTTCAAAAATTAATTTGGTTGGAGAAAATAACCATACCATATTCAAAGCATATGTAATGTCTTATACTTTAAATATATTTGAAATATTTAGTTACTTTGTATTTCAATACATTAATATTTCTGAAAACATATTTGACTTTTAAAACCTCCACTTCTAAGCAGAGTAAACACACTTAAAACCACTTCTTTCTTCACATTCTCAATTTGAGTGCCAACAACAAGCAGATTACATTTGGAGAGGCTTTCTTTCTCTGCTTTAATTGAGGTTTTTTTTGTCCTGTTCACATAATTGAAAGAGAAGACTGATGAATCATGCCTTCTAATTAAGACCCATGTTGGAGATTGTTGCCCTAACCTTGCGAAAGTCTGTGTCTGTGTAAATTCAGAACTTAATAAAATAAAAATAAATGTAAAGCACTTTCTACAAAACAGAAAAGTTTAATGAAATTCTGCTTAATGAAATCTAGGATATCAGTCATCAAAAAGACAACTTCCAAATGCTTGATTTACAAACTTTTCTGCAAAGAATTTTAAGTACATTTTTCTTGTGGTAAGTAAAGAACATTAAAAATTCCCAGCTCTTTCTGGTGACACCAAGTATATAGAAAGCATATAACATTTCCTGATAAATGCTGATGTGAATGCGCTTTGAGACCATCTGCATCTCTCCCATGGAACCTAATGACATTAGCGCTTATAGCTTGAGAGTAAACAGAAAGGTCAATTTTCTTTTTTATAAAGCTCCCAGCTTCAGGTACATGGGATGGAGATTGATGGTAGGACTTGGCACCAGAATACCAACTGAACAGTGCTCAATGCTCATTTGGGAATCAGGTCTCCATAAGAAAAGCTGGGTTCTGATTTCACTTCTGACACCTTGTTAAGAAAAAACCATTTGGTTCAGTCCAAGCCCCAAATTCCCACTGCCAGCCTGAGTTAACAATTTAATATATATAGAAGATTCTATAATTAAAGAGTGATAAAGTTAATAATAAACATGTACTCAGTGACTATTATGTGCAAGCCACTGTTCTAGTGCTTTCCATTTATGAACTCAATTACTTCTCACAATGACCAAAGCCATGATTTAAAAACTACATAGCCACTAGAAAAACCATAGAATCCTAATACTTACAGTACACTGAATGCCTACCTTGTGGTTAGCTTACACTTTAGGTAACATGCTTTATACACACTATACCATTTAATCTTCACTGTATCAATCTAGTGTTTAGTTGCGAACTAAAGTATGTTAATTGCTAACTCTAATTGATTTATCAGAAAAGAAGGTAAATAAAAGGAGATCTACCTCTTTGGATAGAGCACAGAGGCATTTGGAAGGCTGGAGAATCAGGCCCAAGACTGTGCTACCTAGAATAATACCTATACTACATAAACTGGTCTGATGAGAAAAATGAACACTGCTGCCCCAAACTAGATTTTAGTGCATCACTGGCAACTTCTATGTTAAAAAATTAACTTTAAAGCAGCCATTTGCATCATTAATGTGACTGCCATTTCTGCTCCAAGAAATTTCATCCATTGCTACTACTGCTGCATTACTAGGTCCTGAGAGAATGGTGAAGTATTGGAGAGCTGATGTCTTTTGGCTCTACCTTCACATGTTTAGAGAAATAACTAGCATTTTCAGTTCTGACCTGGGAGAGAATTTTTTTCCCTACTAATTTCTTAAATCTGGAAAGGAGTTCAGAGGAATGACAAATTTCTCATCTGTGATTTTGTAAGAAAGGTTTCATTATTTCTATTGCAATGGTTGATGGGACTAAGATCCAGAGAGGCTAAATGTCTTAGACTGGGTTCCTGCAAACAAACTGTAAGATGGAAAATACTGTGCAGGTTTATTAAAGAGTGCTCTCAGGACATACATCTTTAGGAAATGACGAGAAAAGAACTGGGCAGAGGAAGAATCTAACCTTCAATGCCATCAGAACTGAGGCCTGAGACAATCCTATAAGGAGGCTCTCCTGACAAACTGACAACAGAATTGTCCCAAATTAAAGTAAGGGGACTAAGCCATTTTTGATCACAAGATGCCCTTTGAGTGTGCAAAACTTAGGATGAGGCAGTTTTCTGTAGTTGAAAGAGAATGAGTTCCTGTTGTTCTGCTTTGGTAATGGCAATGAATTAATCAATTTAATATAGATGAATTCCTACAGAAATGTTGATAGAATAGCAGTGGTATCCATCTCTCTTCCCATGATAGAATCTATATGAACCATATTTAAGTATTTTAAAAACATGACATTCAAAACTAAAGATGTACAACATCAAATGTTACTAAAGATTCAGTGAAATTGGAACCCTCACACATTGCTGGTGGGAATGTGCAATGATGCTGCTGCTTTGGAAAACAGTGTGGTAGTTTCTCCAGCTTGAATCCCGGTGGTGTCTCTGTCACCCTTTCTTTCTCATCTCCAATGATTTTGTATTATGTAAGTTCCTTTCTACCTAAAATATCTAGGGTGATTTTGGTTTCATGCACTGATACATGACTGATGTTACCTGTAATAACTAGAAGAAGGGTATTATTCCTTCTTCGCCTAGATCACTTCATTTAGTCCTGGGTTGAGGACTAAATTCCCACCAGCAATGTATGAGGGTTCTAATTTCACCAAATCCTTAGCAGCACTTAATGTTGTTCACCTTTAGTTTTAATGTCATATTTTAAAAATATTTAAATATGGTTTGTATAGATTCTACCATGGGAAGAAAGATGGATACCACTGCTAGTCTATCAACATTTCTGTGGGAATTAGTCTATATTAAATTGATGAATTCATTGCCATTACCAAAACAGAACTAAATGAAGTTATACATTGAGGAAAATAGATTACTGATCTACCCTGATAAGAGTGTAATCAAGGAGGTGAGAAACCTGAAACCATGAGAGTTGTGCAAAGATCAACATACCAGACAAAATTTATGAGGAACATAATGCTGCTTTTAAATATCTTAAGCACCCTATGTGAAAGGATGCAAGTACATAGGAGGAAGTAGGACAATTTTTAGGGACAAGTATGTGAAGAAAAGTTTTAGTGGTCAACTTGCCTTGTCAGGCATTAAGGTTCCCATCACAGGAGAAGCAGAATGTAGGTGGCCACCTAGTGAAAAAGTCACAGGAGAGATCCAAGGATTCTGAAGAGGGAAGTGTGCAAAAGTCGAGGGAGATGATCTTAAAATGGAAGTAGCAAATCAGCAGCTCATGGCCAAATATGGTCTACAAGATGCCATAACACAGATGGATTTAGTTATCAATATTTATGCACAAATACATTCACATAAACATCTGAAATTCCTTTTTTTCTCAGGGAAAAATATGAAAATATGGTAGCACTGCATTCCCTTTTGGCAACAATTGGTGATGCTAAAAGTAGATTGTCTCTTTTAAACAGATCAAGTAGACTACAGTTTACCAGTCCCAATATTCCCACCCATTTGGGCTGTACCTCACAGTTTTTATCTATGCTGTGAATCATGCCTTCTGATGAAGACCGATATTGGAGATTGTTGCCCTAACCTCAGGAAAGTCTGTGTCTGTGTAAATTCAGATCTTAATGAAACAAAAATAAATGTAAATCACTTTCTAGGAAACAGAAAAGTTTTGCTTAATTAAATATAGGATACTAAACATCTAAAAGATAACTTCCACAAACCACAGCTTTTATCTATGCTGTGAGATAGAGCCCAAATGCTACCTGTCTGGCATCTCAGTTTGCTACCTCTGATATCCCAAACCTAAGATTTTCTGATTCTTTGATGTTATGACTAGAAGTCCAGCTCAAATATTATCTCTCCTGGGAAGCTTTTCTTACTCATTCCAGCTAACTGTCCTTATTCTACTTCCTGAATACCTTTGGCACATAACACATTTACCACAACTTCTTTGAGCTTATTCTTGGAACTTTCCAATAAAATAGATGTTTGAGGTCTGGGGTCTCATACGGAATAGATGTCCTTTGATATTTCTGCAACAAATATTCCACATTGACTTTTAATGATCCTCTTTAACAAGCTGATTAATTTCACTGTAACTTAGAAATAGCTTTTTCTACATAAGGGAAAGGTTTACCTCATTTCACTTTGACTGCACAGTTTATTTTTGAAATTGAGTTCTATTTCCCCCTTGGAATTCAGGAATCTTAAAATAAGTATGAAGGAATAATTTAACTTTTAGACTATGCAACTTCCTAGTTTTCAGTCATTGTACTAGGCACCAGTCAGAATGCACATCTCTCATGTGAACCTATAAATTTCCTTCTTTCCTTCACTGAGAAATTAAGATGTAAGACTTACTCATTCCATGATGTCTAGAGTTTACATTTCAGTTGATAATTGCAAATTACTTTCATTATTATTGTTCTAGACATTATTTCTTCAAACCACAATAAATTTTATTTCAGACAGTCTGACTCTGTTGCCCAGGCTTGAGTATAGTGGCATGATCTTAGTTCACTGCAAACTCTCCTAGGTTCAAGTGATTCTCATGCCTCAGCCTCCAGAGCAGCTGAGATTGCAGGACCATTTCACCATGTCCAGCTAATTTTTGTATTTTTAGTAGACATTTCACCATGTCAAGCTAATTTTTGTATTTACCATGTTGACCAGGCTGGTCTCAAATTCCTGGCCTCAAGTGATCTACCCGCAAAGTGCTGGAATTACAGGTGTGAGGCACCATGTCCAGCCTGAAATCACAACCATTTTTGTTAGGGGTGGGCAGGTGAACAGTTTGCTACATTTGATCTAATCTGGACTATTGAGAATAATAGTATAATTTCATGCTTGGTAATTGTTTTTACATATAATTAATATAATAATTACATATTGCATATATCAGCTTTTTCTAAAATATATTCTATACAGCACTGTTCAAAATGGTTCCCCAATACCATATTTAATAAATAGGTTACAAACTTATTAGATATTATACCCAATATAGACTGAATCATGATATTTTGAAGATATAGATAGTTTCAAAAAAAGTTACAAGAACTTTGCTTCCAATATAGACTATCTCATTTACTCTGGAATAAATAAAACAATACATCATACCAATGCTTTCACAAACTGTTCCAGAAAATTGAAGAATAAAGATTTCCCAACTCATTCTCCAAGGCCAGCATTAGCCTGATAACAAAGCCAAACAAGGCATCACAAGAGACCCATATCACTGATTAATATAGGTTAAAAATATTTAACAAAATATTAGTAAGTTGAATACAGAAACATAATGAAAACATTATACTTGGGCTGGGCAAGGTGGCTTATGCCTGCAATCCCAGCACTTTGAAATGCTGAGGAGGGCAGATTGCTTGGGCCCAGGAGTTCCAAATGAATGTGGGTAACATGGCAAAACCCTATCTCTACTAAAAATACAAAAATTAGCTGGGCATTGTGGTGCATGCCTGTAGACCCAGCTATTTAGGAGGCTGAGGTGGGAGGATTGATTGAGCCTGGGAGGCAAAGGTTGCAATGAGCCAAGATTGCAATACTGCACTCCAACCTGGGCAACAGAGTGAGACCCTGCCTCAAAAAAAAAAAAAAAAAGAGAGAGAGGGATTATACTCCATGATTAATTATGATTTATTTCAAGAATGTGGGATTGGTTATTAGATATCTAATGCTGTATAGTAGTATTATTACAAATTTAGCAACTTAAAACAATATACAGTTATTATCCCACAGATTTTGTAGGTCAGGAATCAAGGCATAGCTTAATTGGGTCTTCAGTTTAGTATTGTACAAGGTTGCAATCAAGATGTCATTTGAGGCTGCACATTCATGTGAGGCTCAACTGAGGCTGGATCTTCCTGTAAACTGACTCAGGTTTTTGGCAGTTTCTTATGATTATAGGGCTAGAGTTTCACTTACTGGTTTTTGGCTAGAGGCTACCTTTACCTCCTAGAGGTTACCTGTATTTCCTTGCCACTTGAAATTCCTCAGCATGGGCAGTTGCTTCTTCAATGCCAGCAAGGGATAGAGAGACTCCAGCAAAACATCCTGCCAACATTTTTTCTTTTTAGATGGAGTTTTGCTGTGTTGCACAGGCTAGAGTGCAATGGCACCATCTCAGCTTGCTGCAACCTCTGCCTCCCGGGTTTAAGTGATTCCCCTACCTCAGCCTCCCGAGTAGCTGGGATTACAGGCACCCGCCACCATGGACCATGCCCAGAAAATTTTTGTATTTTTAGCAGAGGTGAGGTTTTACCATGTTGGCCAGGATGGTCTTGAAATCCTGACCTCAGGTGATCCACCTGCCTTGACCTCCAAAAGTGCTAGGATTACAGGTGAGTCACTGTGACCAGCCCAAAACATCCCTTTCAATCTTATATAGTGTAGTTGGGTAATCTTAGACATTGAGTCATATTTGCTGTGTTCATTTTATTAGAGCAAGTCACAGGTTCTGACCATTCTAAAAGGAAATCACACAATGGTATGATTGTGATATTGTTGAACATCAGGTTGTGGGGATCGTTAGGGTCACATTAAGATTTTGTCTACCAAAATTGGTTTAACATCTAAAAATCAATTAATGTAATACTCCATATTTATAGATCAATATGCCAGAATCAATTGTGTTTCTATTGATGAGAAATCCAAAATTGAAATTAAATATTCCATTCATTTTATCATCAAAAGAATACTTAGAAGTCAATTTAAACAAATATAAGTGTAACCCATGTACACCGTAAGCTATAAAATATCACTGATAGAAAAATAAACAGAGATATTCTGTGTTCATTCATTAGAAGACTCAATATTGTTAAGATGACAATTCTTCTTAAACTGATCCTTGGATACTGGATAACATAAGCTTGAAAAACAGAGGCTGAAATAAATTAGTTGTTTTGTTTGTCTCATATAATGAGAACAGAAGTGAGGAATCCAGTACTGGTATGGCAGCTCCATGACATCATCAGAACCAGCCTCATTCTGTCTTGGCTTTTAAGCAAACTTAATATCTGATTTAATTTCAAGGACACAAGATAGTTTATCTATAATCATTATCATGTTACAAGCCATGAAGGAAGAAGGGAAAAGGTCAAGGGCAAATATGTAGGCCACCTAAATCAGCCTACTCTTTAAGTAGGTTTCCCAGAAGTCCTGTCCAGTGACTACCACTTATTTCCCTTGGACAAAACTGGGCTACATGGTTATTCTAGCAACAAAGGAAGCTGGGAAATGTAGTTTCTAGATAGGATTATTGTCAACTAGAGTGTAATTGGGTTCTGTAAGAAAAGTGGAGAATAACTGTTGGGTGGGCAAATAGCAGTATTTCATTCAGGTTAAACAAATGTCAACTAGTGAGTCATACTGCAAATATTGAAAGCCAAAACGATTTTTTTTAGGACAAAATGAATCCACTGGTATTTCATTAATGGGACATGAAAATTATTGTTCTCTTTGTTTCTATTTGTTTAAATGAAATACTTGGCTTCAATTACAGTTTTAGAATGTGGGGCTTGAAATGCTTCAAATTAGCCAATTTAAAATTAATTCTGCTTTAGTAAAATTTCATAAAAATGATTATAAATCAGAACAAAAACCTGTAGGGTATAGCACAATTTCTTTACAAAATCAGAAATGCACCAGTAACCACAGAGCAATAAAGAAAAATTAGAGGGGTATATCACAAGGGAAGAAATAATGGAAACCATTAGAGACTCAAAGAGCGGAAAGGCACCAAGAGAAGATGGATGGCTCCATAAACTTTATCACAGTTTTCCAGAAAGATACAACAAACTGCCAGGTAGCGAAACCATTAAGTGAAATTATTGATATAGACCAATTATGTCCCCCAAGAAATGAGATAGATAGTCATTTCCCTCTTACTGAATAAAAAAAAAAAGCAGTGGGAACAGAGCCATATCCTGCCAATGAAAACTTTAAATGGTGATTATAAAATATTCTCCAGAATGGATTAATGAGTATAATGAAGGTTGTACACAACAAAATGAAACTGTATTGAGATTGCAGCTTTAGAAAATCACTACAGTCACTGTGACTATGGACATTCTCTGTACTTTGATTCAGTAAAAGTAGTCGATAGAGTGATGAATTGTTTCTTCAGATTCTCATAGGTAGATTTAGGGAGAGAAAATGACAATTAGTGCCAAGATTACAGAGATATTATTGGACAAATCTATAGGCTATCATCAGAAGCCCTCATGGTAAAGAGTGGAAGGCAGACTGAGTTATATTCTTTCTGTGTTTATAGACAAATATCCCAAACAGAATTCTGTGTTTATAGACAAATATCCCAAACAAAGAAATCCTAATCAGCAGATCCAATCTTGGGGTGAGGAGTATCATCAATGACCTTAGAGAAGTGCCGGTGAAGGGTAAGATGCAGAACTCTCCAGTTGCAAGACAGAGGATGTATTTCTGTGTCTCCATCAGACCAACCCATTTTCCTACTCACATTTCCTCTGCCTGGAACACATCTCCTCAGCCCATAGCTGACTAATGTGAAGTGTGGGCAGATGTTGTATGTGTTGGCATATTGCTTCTGGGTGGAAGTATTTACTTGCCAGTGTGAGAACTGTGACACTCTTTTTTCTTGCCAAGGTAATTGTGGAGTATGGAGGTACATCTCTCCCAGCCTGTTGTGGGTAACCACATGAGCAGAACTCCCAAGCTCACCCACAATGCCCAAGTAACATGAGAAACAAATCTTTTTTGGGTAGGGGGAGGGGGGCATTTGTTACTGCAGTATAACCTCCTAGCCTATTCAGACTGATATTTCATATCAAATTACCTTAATTACTTATTTATAGCACTGTTCATGATCCATACTGGCTTTATGTGTTTATATTTGTTTATTCTTTTTGTCTATTCTTGAAATATAAACTGTATGTGGGCAGGGAATTTGCCTCTCTTGTTCCCTGACATATTACCCAGAACTTAATGCAGAATCTGGAAAATAATAAATGGTCAGTAATATTTATTCAATAAATAGTCTTTAAGTAAGAATTACAATTCTCTTTAACCAAAAAACTAACCAATATTTCTTAAATGCCTTTCCTAGGTACATACCTGCTTCCAAATTTCTAACATTTATCAGCTGTGAGATCTTAGGGACATTACTTAATCTTTTTGTGTCTGATGCCTAAATTTCTTCACCTGCAAAAATGGAGACAATCATATAGAGTAAGGTTGTTGTGAGCATTGAATGAGTGATACAAATAACATAATAACACATAATAATATATATTTACTACTGACAGTGATACAAAACAGATATCCAGGACAATGTGCCTGAATGACAAACTATATTTTCTATCTTTCCTTGTGGCTACATAGGGTTATCATATTCTAACTAATGAGATATAAATTGAAATGTTGAGTAGGATATTTGGGAAGATGCCTTTCAAAGAAAGAAGCAAACCCTCTTCTTCCTGCTGGTTAGAGTGTGGATCTAATGGAGGATGTACTAGCCCCTATCACATGAGATGAAGTAGAGACTAGAAAACCATGCACGGTGGAATAAAAAATAGAAAAAGCCTAGGCTGCTGATGACTTGATGGAACTGCTATACTACCCATGAACAATTTGTCTTCAAACTGTATGTTCTTGGAAGAATAAACTTTAACTTGCTTATGCCACGAATTACTTGTAGGAAGCACAAACTGAGTTTCTAACTGATATGCTCCCATCACATGTCGATCATCTATTTGATTTGTTTCTCCCAATTAAGAGTCTATTTGTAGAGGTGTGTGTGTGTGTGCGTGTGTGTGTGTGCCTGCAAAAATGTGTGTGTGTGTGTGTGTGTATATATATGTGTGTGTGTGTGTGTGTGTGTGTGTGTGTCTACCTTCATGGTGACACTTTTACAATAACACCCTTTTTTTTACTATTGTGCCAAGTTATCTGGTGAATGAAATGACAATATGTCAGATGACTATGAGTAATGTAAACCTGGACATCTTCTTATTGTGTTCTTTAAATTTTCTCTATTTCAATAGGTTTTTGAGGAACAGGTGGTGTTTGCTTACATGAGTGAGTTCTTTAGTGGTGATTTCTCAGATTTTAGTGCACCCATCACCTGAGAAGTATACACTGTATGCAATGTGTTGTCTTTTATCTATCGCCACCTCCTACCCTTTCCCCTGAGTCCCCAAAATCCAATATATTATTCTTATGCCTCTGTGTCCTCATAGCTTAGCTCCCACATATGAGTAAGAATATATGATGCTTGATTTTCCATTCTGTGTTACTTAGAATAATACTCTTCAATTCCATCCAGGTTGCTGTGAATGCCATTACTTCATTCCTTTTTATGGCTGAGTAGTATCCCACGGTGTCTGTATATATATATATATATATATATATATATATATGCCACATTTTTTTATCCAACTTGTTGATTGATCAGCATTCAGACTTGTTCTATATTTTTGCAATTGCAATTTGTGCTGCTATAAACGTGTGTGTAAGTATCTTTTTCATATAATGACTTTTTCCTCTGGGTAGCTACCTAGTAGTGGGTTTCCTGGATCAAATGGTAAATCTAGTTTTCATTCGTTAAAGAATCTCTACATTGTTTTCCATTGTGGTTGACTAGTTTACATTCCATCCAACAGTGTAAAAATGTTTCCTTTTCATCACACCCAAGCCAACATCTATTATTTTTATATTTTTTTCATTATGGCCATTGTTGCAGGTGGTATAACATTGTGATTTTGCTTTGCATTTCCCTTATCATCGGTGATGTTGAGCAGTTTTCCATATGATTGTTGGCCATTTGCATATCTTCTTTTGAGAACTGTCTTTTCATGTCCTTAGCCCACTTTTTTGATGGGATTGTTTGTTTTGTTATGCTGATTTGTTTCAGTTCCTTGTAGATTCTGGACACTAGTCCTTTGTCAGATGTACAGGTTGTGAAGATTTCCTCCCACTCTGTGGGTTGCCTGCTAACTCTGCTGATTATTTCTTTTGCTGTGCAGAGCTTTTTAGTTCAATCAGATGCCATCTATTTATTTTTTTTGCATTTGCTTTTGGGTTCTTGGTCATGAAATCTTTACCTAAGCCAATGTCTAGAAGGGATTTTTCAATCATATCTTCTAGAATCTTTATGGTTTCAGGTAGCACTGGCATAAAAATAGGCACATAAACCAATGGAATAGAATAGATAATCCAAAAATAAACTCAGATACTTACAGTCGAACTAAACTTCGACAAAGCAAACAAAAACATAAAGTGAGGAAAGGATACCCTATTCAACAAATTGTGCTGGGATGATTAGCAAATCATATATGGAAGAATAAAACTGCATCCTCATCTCCCACTTTATTCAAAACTCAACTCAAGATGGATCAAAGACTTAAATCTAAGACCTCAAACCTCCCTATTTATTTATCATTCCTTATGTTTGTATTAGTGACTTAAATGAAAAACTCAGGCAAATCCAGGGATAGGTTAATATCCACTAGAGGGAACAACAATAAACACATTCATGAACTAACTGTTATGTACAAGTCAAACAAATAAGTTAGTTGTTTGTTAGCAAAAGAGATTATGAGTTTATTTTAGGCCATTAGCGTATATTACTCAGTTAAATTGTCTTTGTATTCTATAAATCTTTAAAATTTCACCAGAGGAAACAAATTCAGCCCATATTTGTACTGGAAACTCCCACAGAAATTTTTAATTTAAAATTAAGCATAAGCAGTAGATCAGTTAATGAATTATTTGACATTTAAAGCTTTGGTTGTTAGAATTAAGTCTTTAGTGATATAATGGGCTGGTTGGTTTGTTGGACTTTACAACTGTTTTTAAATAAAGAAGGTTTCCTTCCTCATCTTTTGGGTACTGTTTCTAGAGTCATAAGTAGGGTCCTATTCATTATACAAATATGAGATAAATAGGCTCTTCTTTCTAATACTCTTACTAAATTCTTGGGTAGGGAATAGGCAAACTGATATAGGTCCTTGAAACTTCCAGGAAGTTTTCTGAGAAATGCATTTTTTTTACTTTGGAAATATTTGAAATTTAATGTTAAAACAAACTCTCTGTAAAGTGTAGAAGCTGCTGATGAGGTTCAACAGCAGAAAAAGGTATCCTACAAAAAAAATTCTTCAGGGTGCTAGGGCTAAATTTGGCCTTGGTGTCTTGACTGATATTGCGATCACAGGAGACTTGGTTTTGACATTTGGTGACTGTACCTAACAGCCCTTCAGGCCTAGCCATTCTAGTACAGTGGCTGCCTTTGAGAAATGGATCGGAACATGTAAATGTAAACTAAAGAGTTAAAGTGGAGAGAGCCAATAAGAGCCCAGCTGTGGACAGGTATGGAATTACTAAAGTTTCATGACTAAGTTTTATGAGCAGCAACATCTGAAAGTGGTAGAAGTAAAAGCAACTGGAAATAGTAGACTGGTTAGATTATTTCCCTGAAGCATTTGGAAGGTGAAATAAAGATTAAGAAACTGTATTTTTCAGGATTCTCTAGCGGAATAGAATAGGATATATAGATAGATAGATGAAAGATAGACATATAGATAGGTAGATAGATAAGAGGAAATTGATTATGAATATGGCTCATGAAACACTGAAGGCCAAGAAGTCCCACTGTAGGCCATCTGCAATCTGGAGACCCTGGAAAGCTGGTGGTGTAATTCAGTCTGAGATCAAAGGACTGAGGACTGGGAGAGCCTATAGGATAAGTCCTTTTCAGAGGCCAAAGGCCCAAGAACCTGGAGTGAATGCTGGTATAAGTCCTGGAGTCTGAAAGACCAAGAACCAGGAGCTCTAATATTTGAGTGCAAGGAGTAGATGAATGTTCCAGCTCAAGAAGAGAATTTGCCCTTCTTCTGCCTTTTTGTTCTTCCTGGGTTCCCAAAAGATTGAATGACATCCACCTCCAATGGTGAAGGCATATCTTTTTTACTCAGTTTACTGATTTACATGGCAGTCTCTTCCAGGAACACCATCACAGACATATCTAGAAATGTTTTGCCAGCTATCTGAGCATCCCTTAGTTTTGTCAAGTTGACATGTAAAATTAATCATCACAGAGACCAAAGATTATGCACTGAATAGAAGGGTTTTTATTGTCGGGAGGGAGTCCAATCTAAGTGAATGGAAGATGAAGTTAGGGGAGGAATAATTGAGTAGATCTTTGAAAGACAAAAGATCATCAATCATCTTCCATATGGTTGGGTTCCCCAGAAAACAGACTCTGGATGAAGGTTTGTTTTCTAGTAGTTTACTGGGGAATGTACTCAGGGATAATGCCCATTAAGAAGTAAAGTTAACAGGAAGAGAGTGACCACCATAACTCTACTGCCTTTGGATCCATGGCTCCACTGGTCAGACACCCAAACATTTGATATATCTCTTTCTTACTATTTGGGAATGCTGGGAGACTTAATGTCATGCAGTGTCAAGATAATTCAGAAAGACTCAATGAATTGAGGAGATGCCTGTAAATTAGCTTTTGAGTCTTAAAGAATAGCCCTAAGCAGATCATAATTAATGTATAATATTTGATGTGACTGTTAATTTCCCAAGATACTCTTTCCTCATCAGTTCCATTATCTTGCCAGGCACTGAAGTCTAATTTACATGTTAGTAGTTTTATCTAATCAGTATCTCATAGCAACTTTTAAATATGTGTTCTGGGTTCCAATTTCATGACATTTCTTGGGTTTGCCTAGATATCTCTACTCTTCTATATTTCTCAGGCTACTTCATAGTTGACAAGATGCTTTTCTCAGATTGTAAATTTACTTACCACTTTCAAATATCCAAAGGAAGTATAGATTGTGTATTTTTCATAATTCACCTAATTATCTTAAGAAGTCTCCTCCTTATTGGGTAGCATAGGGGAGAGAACGCTAAATTTAGTCAAATTCAGTAAACTAGATTGAATCCTACAATTTAAATACCATCTGATGTGTAATTTAGTCTCTTGGATAAGCCTTTGTTTTTATGTTTCTTCCATTTCTGATTCTCTCCAATATCAATATGAGAATATGGGGAGGAGGCTTATGCGACCTCATGGTAGCAGGGAAGCGTAGCAGCCCCTGAGCTATGTGTCTATGTCTTTTGAGCATCTTATTGTCTCTTCTAGACCCAGGCAATGCCAATTTTCTTACAAATATACTCGGCTGTAACTGAGGTGTAAGAGGACATAGTTTGTTAGATGTAGGCCCAAATTTCGGGGAAAGAACTGGGAGGTAATTACACTACCAATAAGGTTAAAAGCCACTATTTATTATGTGTTGACTTTATGCCAAAAACTTTATGTAACTACCTTCACAGCAGCCCTAGAAAACAGATATTGCTACTTGTGGTTTACATATGAGAAAACAAGAGCCTGTCATTAACAATTTGATCCAAAGTCCTGAGTTTAATATGGGGCTGAGCTAGAGTTGTTGACTGCAAATTCTTTCCACTATACTATACTGCATTCATAGTAGTCTCCAAAAAGATACTGGCAGCCTACTTGTTTTTGAAAACTCTTTGCTGTGCTGTTTTAAAATGATCTTAGATGCCTTTTAAAGAAACATAGCAGGATATCTTCTTAAATTGTAAACTAACCAAGCCCACAATTTTTGTGACTATGCATGTCATCAGGCTTATTTGTTTAAGATTACATGCTGGCTAATGATTATATTGCTTTGCCAGTTTCCATTATTACAGAGAGATCTTTCATCTGGAACAGTGGAAGTGGCCTTTGATAGTGCAGAGGAGCAGAATAGACAACACAGTACATCACAATGCTAAGTGTGTGACCTGCCTCCACCCTGAGCTTCTGCAGAAGCAGCAGGACAATGAAAGGAGAGGAAAGGTAATTACCTATGTATGAGTGATGACTGCTGAAAACCATCCTCCCCACAGTGGTTAGACCCTGGGTTTTATGGCCTTAACATTAGCACAGCAGGACCTAATGCTGATAGCCTGGAGAAAGGAAAGCTACATCTTTCACTTTGGTGCTCTGCCTCTATGGTGTTTCTCATTGTCCTGCTGTGTTTCTTAAAGGTCTCAGGGCAGTCATCTATCAGGGGTGACATTGATCGTGCCCACTCATAACTTAGGCCTGTTACCTTAGTCACATTGCATTGCTTTTCTGAAAGCACATAAATCTTTTATCCCTTTTTCAGGAATTCTGTTCGCCTACTTCTGTGATTTCATATATGACAACACTTTGGTAAATGGTAGGATGCTCTTTCCTAAGGCTGAAGGTTCATGCCTGCCAAACCTGGGCTAGAAAGAAATTATGCCCTGTAAATCAAATCACTCTGTGCAGTGATTTGAAAATAATGATGTGACTCATTGGTATTCACAGGTAGAAAATGGAACCTGTTGTTTGTATTCAGTTATTAAAGCAGTGTCGATGTCTTCCTGCAAAAGAGGTGGAAGTGGCCTCTACAATGATCATTTTCAGGTGTAAAATTCCTGCACACTACATCCTTTCCTAATTAATGCCAGTTGTACATTCTGTAGTATGTTCCCCCAGCACTTCTGGGCCGTGGATGTATTTATTATCTTGAGAAGGAGGGCAGTGATTGACAACGATTCTCTTTACAAATCCCAAATGCTGCATAATTTGATTTTCTAATTGTCTGTGTTTGCGCAATCTGCTTCCTACTTCAGCTAGATTACTATGAGTTGAAAATGCTCATGAGTGTGGAATTACATTCCTCAATAAGATCTTGGGTCTGCTGTATGATTTGAATGAGGACAAAATTTGAACATTCTAAGTATTATGGGGCTCCCACATGTAACAACAGGTGATCAGAATGCATTATCATAGCTGCTACAGTAGATATGCCAACAGAGGGCAGTGGAGCACAGGTGCAAGCCAATAGAAGCTTCACTGAGAAAAGTTACAGTTGAGTTGGGTCCTGAAGGATGGATAGGAGATTGACAAGCAACAGGAATGAGAGAGAAAGATATTTTCAGCATCATAAATAGGAAAAACCTTGGAACAGCAAGGCCTACTTGAGAAATGGCGGTTACAGCAATTAAGTTATCTTTGTTATGCTATTCCCTCCCTACTTGAAGCCTTTTGTTTCTTGAGTTATATGGAATTTAATGTGTCTACTTAAACTGCAATGATAGATTCGTGGTACTTATGGTAGGGCGAGTACTAGGACAGAGGGAGACATGAGGCTTACAAAGAGCAAGAGGTTTGAGTTTTGGGAAGGCTTCTCTCCTTGCTCTGTGACTCAATTTCCTCATTTACAAAACAAAGACATCAACTGCCTCGGTCTAAAGGTACCTGATGCATGAAATATGACTGGTGTCCACAGTCAGTAGATGAATTCTCCTCCTTGGAGGCTCATGAAAGTTCCTGGTGGATAGGGAGGCAGACAGAAGTGACAATGGAGTTATCACCATGGCCCTTCTGAGATGTACAAGTTCAACATCACCAAATGTGCACTTTGGAGTTACACTCTCATGAATACCTCAATGCTTTGGGAAACTAAAATGTACCTCTCACAAAAATGTTGGGCATCCGCCCACATATGGAAAATGCTTCAAGTCTCTTGTTAGTCTAGGATATGATATTACCCTTTACATATACTATCAGAGGATTCCCTAACGTAAACTATCAGAAGATTTGGGGTGACTAATTTTAGGAAAAAACTATCAGGAAAATATACTCATAAGTCTTGAGAGCATCTTTCAAATTGATAATCCATAAGCTATTATAAGCCAATGTTATGTTCAAAAATAAAAGCGGTTCTCCAGAGGGGAAGAATAAATCCTCGCTGCAGTGGCAGAAGAGGAAGCTGAGCAGAAAGAACAAAACTGTGAAAACTTCTTTCCTGGGATCCAGCTGTGAGTTTAGATTTTCCCTGGATTTTCAATGACACTGGCATAGAGATTGACATTTTCCACCATGTTTTCCCTGCTGTAAGTAATTTAGGTATTCCAAAAGTTCTAACACGGTAACTCGTGGAGACCCATGGGTTCTCAACAATGCTCCTGGACATAGACTATAAGGAAGCAAGGAGCCTGAAGCCTCTTTATTAAAGCAGGCAGATAGGACAGAAAAGAATGCTTCCTTCTTCCCTTTTCCTTAAACACCACAAAATGCTGAGCTTTGCATGTCACACAAGAAGACAGCCTAAGACTCACTCTCAAAGGAAAGATTCATTTCTTTCTCTGGCTCCTGTGGTGCTGTGGACCATTCTCAACCTGGACAGAGGGAGGAATTGGGTGGGTTGAGCTTTTTGCCTTCCTCTCCTTTGCGCAGAGAAGGCAAGGCCTTTACTTTCGTCCTTGGATGAGAGGCAACATAAATTGATCATAAAACTATTGAAGGAGAAAAATAGTAAGAAAAAATAACTAATTTACCTGATTTATGAAGGTCATTAACAACCTACGAGGATGTTCTGATTCAGTTGAAACAGTAAATTTTATGTGACAAAGACGACAATTGAGAAAAAGTAACTGAGAGAATGCAAAGGAACAAACATTTTGTTTTCCCCTTGCCCTCACATTCCATCTTCCTTACTGCTTACTGTGAAAATTCTTGCTCTTTTCTATCACATATACCTGGGCTTGTTTCCAGATTGAACTGAAGTCATGCTATCTTGCCCTTCCTTTGGACTGATGGGCCTAACTCAGTGCTCTTGGTAGTCTTGTGGTTTGACTTTTCAATTTTCTCACTGTAGCTAATAGTCTTTTTTATAGGCTGGCCAAAGCATTGACTTTGAGATTCGATGGAAACTTCCAAATTGGAAGACAACTATCTACTTGGCATTGGCTCCTTTAACTGAAAATGAGAAAAATCGTGCAGATATTGAAAGACTAAAGGTTGTTCATCTCCATACTATAATTTATTTCTATTTATTTTTAGATACAGGATGATTAAGCCTGCAAATTGTAGGGGACCTCAGTGATCATCTATTTTAATGTTTCACATAGAGTACACAGTATGATTCTAGATTGTACATAAAAGAATTATTTTTAAATTTTAAAAATTAAAAATAAGCAAACATTTTCATATGCACTACAGAAAATGTTAAAGAGTATAAGAAAACTATTATTTCAAGGATATTATTGTACAGGGCGAATATACACACGGATATGGCAATAGTTATGAGTTTTATGGGTGACTAGCTGGGACAACTGAGACCCAGGAGACATGTGATTAGGTCAAGGTCACTCTGTGAATTCCTTGTAAACCTGGGGCTTAAACCAGGATTTGGGACTCTTAATTCATTCATCATTTTCTCTTTATTCACAAATGTGTAACATTGTTCTTTGATTACTCACATATTAACAATTTTTTACATTGCTAAATCATGTACCTAATTTCTATGTATTAGATATAAAAATTTAATTTGGGAAAAAGCATTTAACAGGATAGCTAATGAATACAGAAAAGTGGTTTGAAAGGTAGTACCTGTTGGGCTTGTCTGTAGAATCTGAGACTGTATATCAACTGTCAGACTTTCATGTCTGCAGCATGCAAAACATGCGCTAGCATGCCCGCCATTCTCTTTGGATTACATTCCATAGTTATGAAAGAGCAGGAAACTTTAAAGACCTAATTGAGATACCACAACGGGACCTGTGTTCTATAAAATCATATCTGTCATCCACTTTTCTGACTATTCTGTCTTTTTCTTCCATAACTGTTAAACTTATGTCCCTGCTACAATGGACCACTATATTAGTTCATTCTCACATTGCTACAAAGAACTACCTGAGAAAGGATAATTTATTAAGAAAAGAGATTTAAGTGACTCACAGTTCCATAGGCTGTATGGGAAGCATGTTTGGGAGGCTTCAGGAAACTTACAATCATGGCAGAAGGGTGAAGGGGAAGCAAATACCTTCTCTACATGGTGGAGCAGGTAGAAGGGAGACTGTGAAGGGGTAAGTGCTACATACTTGTAATCAACCAGATCTCATGAGAACTAGCTCACTATCATGAGAACAGCAAGGGGAAAATCCACCCCATGATCCAATCACCTCCTATCAAGTCCCTCTCCCAACACTGGGGATTAAAGTTCAACATGAGATTTGAGAAGGCACACAGAGCCAACCACATCAACCACTAACAACAGTAATCATAGCTACCACTCATTAAGTTCTCACCATTTGTAAAACACTATTCTAAGTACTTATTACTTATCTAAGCCTCATAACATTCCTATAAGGTAGGTGCTGTTATTATATCCAATTTAAAGATCAGAAAACTGAGGCACACAGAGGTTAAGGAAATTGTGCAATGTTAGATAATTAGTCAGAGTTTTATCCCAGGGAGTCTGTTCTAAGGTTGTCACAGCAATCTTGTCTCAAGTATTTTTAAGATTTCTCTATAAATTTTTATTAGCTTGTAGACTGTGATAGCATTGAAAACTCAATGTTGTGTGTGTATAATTGGATGATAAAACTTGTTTAAAAACAGCTTTATTTTTCTAATCTTCATGTTGTGTATAAAAATACTGTCACATATAATTTGACAAAGTCCCTTAAAGAGGATTATAGAGGGCTGGAAATTGGTAGGGTAATTAAAATGACTTTTGTGCAAATTAATTTGAAAATTAGAGAAAGCAGAATAGATGAGGTAAGGAAGTGCAATAAAAATGGTGATTCAGAATGACAATAACAATACTAGCATCAACACTGGTAATAATAATAATAGTATCAGCTACAATGTGTTGAGAACTTAATATATGCCTAATACTGTGTTACATACTTATTTGTATATTGTCTAAATTCTTATAACAACCTTTTGAGGTATTTATCATCATTCAAATTTTACAGGCGAAGAAACAGACTCAAAGAGGTTACATAATGTGTGGCTGTCATCGAGCAAGTGATAGCAGAGCTGTGGTTTAAACCCAGGCCCAGCTGAGACTTTCTACCCCTTTCCATTCCTGGGAGCTCTCAGAACTCATAGACCTGATATGTAATGCAATATTTTTTGTTCTATTTTTAGCTTGAGTCATGAATGAAGAACACACTGAATATTTTTCCTGCTTGGATGACCCTCCATTCTCCAAGTTAGTTAGCAGGGTTAAGGAGAACTTTGGGGGCCTCTCATCAAGAACGGCTTTCAGAAACCTCTTAAGTGGCTCCATCTCAAAATTTATAGTAACACTAAACTTTTTATTTTGACTTTCTGATCCCTCAGAAGTATTAATTTACCTCTATTAATCATATTATTCAAGAGAGAGATATGGGTCTGGATACCTGTTGGCCTATTCAAGAATCTAATATTGTGGATTTGCCATTGCAGAGGAGAAAATGGTCCATAGCCTGCTGCAAAGGCTCTTCTCAAAAGGGGTGTTCTAAAACCATCAAGGGCAGCCTCTATGGAATGAGTTATAACCTTCTAGGGTGACAATTTTGAAAGCAACTTACTAATTTGGATATCTGACTCATTTGATCAAAAAAAAATCCACAAATTTAATGTATGAAAACTTCATACACACAAACAGTAAAAAAAAAAAAAAAAAAAAGTTCAACTTTCCAAAAATAGCACCCCCGTTGGTTAAAAAAATTCCACCTTAGATTGAGTTGAGAGCTGTCTCTGTAATTCTGAAATTCCAGCCCACATATTCCAACATGTCCTTTCAGATCAATAAAGATCAAGTGTTTTTTCTTCCGCATGACAACCCCACACGTATTTGAAGACAGTTTTCTGGGGTTTTCCTTGAATTGGGTCTTCATGAAGTTAATCAGTTCCCTTAAAACTTCCCTCCTCCACGAAAGACTAATAAGAGGATCCTTCCTCTAGAGAGTTTTAGTGCCACAGATAAGCATAGCCTAGTTCATTTCTAGTTGGAAAAATGGGATACGTGCGATGAGAAAATGCCACTTGGCCTGTTTTCTTTTTGAAAGGAAGGCTTTAGGGTGATGATAAATATTTGTCTAAATTGTGCAGCTGAGCCATATGTAAATTTGCATAATGGCACTCCAGGTGATGTGCTGCATGGTAATTACTTGTTACTTGTAACTTGATAAAGCTGGATTTTAGAAACACACTTATGACTGAATGCACTGTCAACAACCCAAGAGTCCTCAGCTTGTCTCCTTGTCACCTTAAATGGTGTTAAGGAAGAGGGAAGAGGTGGTAAGAGCCAGTGGAAGACTGATTTGTTGGACTTCTCCAAGGTCACAAACAATTTCTAAGAATGGTACAAGATGTTTGTTAATAGTGCAAATGTTCTGATTTGATTGGTCTAAAATTTCAGTCTTTATCAAGACGGATTCAGCCAGATGGATGAGTGAATTAGAGAAACAATGGGTATTAAACACACATTATGTTTCATATCCTGCAGTGGTTGCATGAAAGAGGAATCCAGGCCACAGCAGTCATACCTCTTGCTCTTCTCAAGAGCATTTATCTCCCTGGATAAACACTTCCTCTTAGGCAAAGATCCTGCACTGTCCTATAAAGATGTAAGGAAGTCAATCAAGTCAAATCAACAGATTCAACAATTCAAGTAAAAAACACTGTATTAGGTGCTTGAAAAAAAGGAAATGAGTAATATATTCCTTGCTTTGCTTTTTTTAATAACTTTTTTTTGAGTTTGAAATGATTGCATTGCTATGATATAAATAAAAATTACTTAAAGCTAGGTGCTATGGCAATTGTTGATGACGCAGTGTCAAATATAACAAGAACAGATTACAAAGATTACTTTGTGAAGATGTGTGGTGCAGTGGGTGATAAAGCACAGCTTTAGAATCTGAATTCCTACCCCTCCTTGATACATTATATACCTTACCTGGTCTCAGGTCTCTTATCTTGGACATAGAAATGATGATGTATAGCTCTTACCTTATTACTAATGAGATAATAACTGTAACATGCTTTGGAGAATGCCTGGCCCATAGTTCAAGTTCAATAAATATCAGCTATTAATATATCTGTACTGTGCTAGAACATTGTGAAATTATGTAAACAGAGTGAAGTTAGAAAGGCCAATGGAGAATACATAGTGGATTAATCAATATGAGGGGATTTATGGACATGTCTTTTGATTTATCTTGAAAGAATCTTTGTATGACAAGAACAGATTCTAAAATAAAAACTAAAACTATTAAATGGAAGCAATCTTAAGCAGAAACAGAAGACTCAGTCTCTGCTATCAGACCTCATAGTCTAGTGGGAGACATAATTGTGGGAACAGACTTTAAGTGTTAACTAGTAAACGCTAGAATAAAGGAGGGGAAGACGAACCCTGTGAAGGTAAAAGCAAATGTTTAGAGATACTTCGTGGAGTCAGTAATACCCGAGAAGATGTTGAAAGAGGGTGCAACAATGGTAGCATAGTCAGTAGGACAGGAAAAGAGGGCAACTATTTGGTACAAATCTGCATGCCAGGTCCCAAAAAGGATAGTAGATACAGATTAGTATGATACATGTTGATGATGAATCACAGAGGGTCTTAAATACCAAGTAAAGAAGTTAGGCTTTGCTATTTATTCTGAGTTCATTGCCTAAACACTTTTCTTTTTATATGGCATGCGAATGCATTAGATCCTGCCATTTTCTTCCAATGATTAACTTTTCAGCAGATTAAAAAACTGAGAATGATAATGATATGGACAGGAGGCAGGAGGGCAGGGTCCCTGTCGAGGGCTCCAACCTCAAGCCTGGACCCAGAGCCCTAACTGAGAACAGGCATTCCTGTTTTTACACACAAATGCTGCCTTTTTAGTCCACTACACCCCTCTATCCTATGCCCATATAAGCGCCAAGTCCCAGGTTCCACAAGCAGAAGAATGGAAGAGTAGCAGAGCAGCAGGGCAGAAAAGGAGAGAAGAGAGGAAGTGTCTGAATGTTGAAAGGAGTCTGGCTGGAGGCAGTTGTGGTAGAGATTGGCCATGGGACGGACACACTCCAGGGGAAGATTATCTTCCTACTCCATCCCCTCTCCAGCTCCTCATCCCACTGAGAGCCACCTCCGTCACTCAATTAAATCCCTGCATTCACCATCCTTCAAGTCTGTATGACCTGATTCTTCCTGGATGCTCGACAAGAATTTGGACACACCAAAAAGGCTGTCACACATGCTATTCACTGAGCTGTTTAACACTTAAGCCATCCCTGGACAGCAGGGCTAAAAGAGCATCATAGCACCTCTAGACACTGCTGTGGAGCTGGAGCTGAACAGTGCTCATCCCAGCACACCTGCTCACCTGCATACTTTCCTTCTCTTAAGGGATTTGAGCACATGGTGGCCAAATAAATGAGCCACACCCTTGTTACATGTCTCACAAGGGGGTGGGGTCAGGAAACTCTCCTGTTTCAATAATGTTTTAACTGAGATGATTTGGGGATAAAAAGATAATAAAAAATATGCCACCCAGGAATGGTAGTGTCTGAGCCACTAAAAGACATGCTTTTTACCCATTTTATATGAATTATGGGAGTGAAAACAAGGAGCCATAATCTTCCTCAGCATCCCTTTCTACAGCATCCTCATGTTAAAATTGGCATAACTAGACAACTTTCAAGCTTCTGGATAAAGTTGAGAATAAATGTATGACATCTGAAAACAGAGTGAAGCTTCTGCCCCTGAAACAAATCAATCTACCTGTACTTATTGGTATAAAAATGGATTCAGGAGCCAAGTATAAGGAACCCTTGCTTTTTGAAATGATTGACCTGGCTATGAATCCTGGTTCTGCCATCACAGTTCTATGTTACATCAGGTGGAGTCGCTGAACTCCTTGAGCCTCAGCTTCACAGACATAAAAGAGGACTGAAATAATGCCTCCTCAACAAGGAAATTCTAGGAGACTGATGGAAAATTCCCCTGCTCCACACTTTTAGAGATGAAGCTGGGGTCATGCAGCGGGCCTGGACCCAATCTGCCTCTTCCAGAATCATGAATATTGTTTACACAGTGAACATCACATGAGAAGATTCTTCAGTTTTCCAAAGTAATATGCTTTCTTCTCCATGAAGCACACATAGGTTTCTCTTGGTTCATCTTTTATTTTACCATCAGAAGTGCATGATACTTACTCCATGCCAGATATTGCTTCAATCACTTTACATATATTAACCCATTTAATAAATCACAAAAAATTTTGAGTGGATTTTATCATTACTCCCATTTATAGAATGAGGTAACTAAGGCATAGAGAGATTAAGTATCTTCTTATGGTCATAAAACCAGTAAATGTTTGATTTGGAGTTTAAATTTAAGCAGTCACCTCCTGAATCAATGGGCATAACCACTGTATTATATTGACTCTCTTAGACAGTGATGGGGGTTCTTTCATTTACTATAATCAAAGCAATAGTATAAGCTTTAGTGTAAGTGTTGGAAAGTAATAGAGAGTAAGGGAAACTGGCAAACAAAAGAACACATGACTCATCTGAAGGTGACAGCTCTACTCACACCCAGCTATCATCTGCCATGGATGTCCCTGGACTGGTACTGCCAGCATAAATATTCTGATTTTTCAATAAAGGCTACAGTTCAGAATTTTAAAATGTATTCTGATTGCTAGTTGCTCCAGACTAATTACAAAATTTTAAGAACTCAACACAAGCCATCTGTGGTTCACAGGACAATAGTTTCTGGTATCAATTGAGCACATTAATAGCTTCATAGTTATAACAAAAGTCTCTGAAGCCAGACTTCTAATTCAAATGCCCATCCCATTAACAATGAGAAAGTCATTAACCTTTTTTGCCTTAGTTACCTTGTCTATAAAATGGGGCTCATGACATAAATGAGGATGCATCCTTCAAATTATTGGCGTAAGGATTAAATGAGTTAATATAAACAAGATTCCTGCACAGTGTCTAGCACATGGTAAGCATTATATTAGCACTTATTATAACTTCTTATAATTCTGCTCCCTGACGTGAAATCAATCATTCACAATGGATATAGAACTTGCATAGCTCTGGATGATAAGTGAAGTAGCTTTTCTTGGAAAAAAAAATCTTCTATACAGATATCAAATGATTGACATTGACAAATTGCTGATTTTATGGTAATATTTTCTCCATTTCATCCCCAGTCTAGATTCTACCTAAATTTCCATCAAGGGAGACCCAGAGAAAATTATTGCTTCATTAAAATAAGAAATGATTTCTCACTTTTATTTTTCCATCTTATTTGTAGTTGTTGTTTTTAGTAATATTTCCTATTATTCCTTTTTCTGGAAATAATATTAGCAGAAGAGGAAATAACACAACCCTATAACAACATTTATTGGGTTCCTACAGTGCACAAAGAGAAGTGCTTAATCCTATAGGGAGCAATAAAGAAACTAGAGGACTTTTGCTAAAAAGAAAAATAAAAAAAGGAAAAGAGAAAAAAAATTGATCAGTTTTTGAATATAGCAGTAATTAAACAACTCCTTTAAACATCTGCCAATAAAAATATTCTCTATAGATGGCATAATTATATGAATTTGAATCAGATGAGGTTCCAAGGATTTGTGCAATGTGATTAAGAATCACTTGGGGAGATTGTTAAAATGCAAGTTCCTGGATATTACTGTAGGGGGTCTGTTAATTTAGGTCTGAGGAGGGTCCAGGTATAAGTTTATGTTAATCAGAATAGTGGCACTATACATGGACGGTACTTGAGAAACAAGAGTTCAAAAGTAAGAGTTTAAAAGTAAGAGTTTAGAGGATTAGAAAATGGGATTACCTATTCAATAACCTCCTCTCCCCAACTGACTTTTTGACTAAAAGATTCTTAAATATTATGTATCATGGTTCTTCCCCAGTTCAAGGGAATGAATGTTGATTTGATCAAATCATTAACTGTAATGCCAATCACTTGACAGGCATTGGCAGGTGAAATTACACAGGCCAGTAAGAGAACATGATGAGTCTTTAAGGAAACTTTTTCACTCTGACTGAAAAAAGCAATGCACCAAACCATTGCTAATTTTTTTTCTTTGCCCCTTGATGCAGCTCTATGGGGAGACAGTGTCTAGAGCTAGAAAGCCATATCTTAGCATAAGCAGAGTAGTCAATACATTGAGGATGACAAAGAAGAACGAGGGAAGAAATATAGCTTCTTAATGACATTGCTAATGATTAAAATAACCTTTGAAATACCTTGCCACTAGACTTAAATACAGAAATAAGCCCTATATAATTTAAACTACTTTAAGTTAGATATTCTGCTATTTAAGCTTATAGCATCTTATGATACAGTTTTGTTACAGAATGCTGTAAGGAACAGACCATAAAAAGTTGAACTTGTAAAGGCAGTAGATAGAATGGAAGACAGTGGCAACTGGACCACTCCAGGCTGAGAAGCTGGAGATACTGTTATGCAGGTATTTGGTTCAATTGCCATTCATTTCTTGTGATGCGGATTACATTCTGATTTGGCTCTGGCTTAGAGGAAATGAGAGGAAAAATTCAGTGTATAAGGGATTTGTTGCTGTTTATAGATTCCTTCATAAGATTCTGCAAGAGACACATCCTCTGAATGTGGCCCGGGTGAGAACAAAGTGAAAGAAAACAAACTGCTAAGAGGGGTATTTTATACCCAGAGGCTGAAAACTCTGTTGACTGAGAATCTTTTAATTTGAAGACTTGCAGTGTTGAAAAAGCCTTGGGGTGTTAACTGCCTCCCAAGCTAAAGCTAGTTTATGAAGCAGCAGGGAAACAGAGACTTATCAGAAGATAAAATTAAGTAGTTTGGTGCCTCCGGCCTCTTGCAAATACCCCATTATTAATTACTTCTAAATGAAAGAGAGGCAAGTCTGTCTGTGAAGACTGAATAAAAATGGGCACTTTCTCAACAAAGGGCACACTTTTCAAAAGTCTTAAGGAAGAGGCCATTAAACCAATGTAGAGGGAGAAGGTCAAGATTCCAAGGTCAAAGGACAGACAGTGGGTAGGAAACAAGAATTTTGGAATTAGTGACCATGTCCAATCAAAAATTTTTGCTGTGTTTAGTAACCCATGAAATCGACTGGAAGTAAGTAGACTGGGTGTCTGCCAAGTTTGTGTGATTACTGTGTTGAAAAGAAACATGGATCCTGGCCCAGAACAGCTTATGAATGATAACCCCTGAAGCAAATTGCAGGCCTCTACACCTGAACCAATATGCAGAGGGTAGCTACTGCTGTGCCTCCTACAGGAATGCAGTCTCACATTGCTCATCTCAGAGGCAGCCAGAGAGGATCAGTGAACCAGAGAGCAGAACCAGGTTTATGGAGGACAGGACACAAAGGGAGATCTCCCTAGAGTGCAGAACCAGGTATTCCGAGGACTGTGGATAAAGGCAGTCTCCACCCAATGGCAAAACCAGGTCTCTACTGAGGAAAGGGGACAAGAGCCATCTTCTTCGAGGGCAGAACCTAGACTTCCAGGCTGGTTGTCCTGAGGGTTACTGCACTGCCTGGGCTTACAGTCCTCACGATTTCTGTCTAGCTGGGTAGGGATGAGTATGCACCAGAGCCTCTGCATTGTTTCTTATTCTATTGCTGTCCAAATGTAAGTTTTCCTGGCGGTGAAAACTGCCTTGTGGTTTTAACTGCCCCCAAGCTAAAGCTAGTTTATGAAGCAGCAGGGAAACAGAGACTTATCAGAAGATAAAATGAAGCAGTTTGGTGCCCAGAGCCTCCCACAGATACCCCACTGTTAATTGCTTCTGAATGAAAGAGGGGCAGGTCTGTCTGTGAAGACTGAATAAAGATGGGCACTTTCTCAACAAAGACCACACATTTTAAAGGGCTTAAGGAAGAGGACATTAAACCAATGGTGGGTTAGAAGGTCAGGATTCCAAGGTCAAAGGGCAAACACTGAGTGGGAAACAAAAATTTTGGTTTTAGCTTCTTCTGTTTCTCTCAGTATATATTTGTGTGTAATGGGTAGATTATTTGTCATTTATCCACAGGGTTGTATGTAGGGTATAAATGAAGAAAACTCTATATCACCCAGATGTCCAGAACTTGGAGGCAGATGCTCCCTTCAGGAAAGGAAAAAAATGAGTGTCATGTAAAATATAGACATGAATGGCCTGTCTGAGTATCATGCAGCCAAAGAAGTAGAAGGTGATAAATTATTGCTGAATACCCTAAGTCTCTTTCTGCCTCCTACCACTGTGGACTGCCATCTTAAAAGGTTTCCATTTTCTTCTGGTATTAGGAAATCATGTGCTTCATGGGGCCTCTCCCTAGCCTAGGGGTGAGAAAATTTGATAAGTCTAAGACAATCAAGGCAAAGTCATGATCAGCAACGTTCATTGTCTTAAGTATGGGCTGTGACTACACCTTGGCCATTTAGCAAAAGAACTTTCTGAGAGATTTTTGGAACAGGTGTTCCTTTCTGTAAAAAAGAGGTACGTGGGAAAACCCTCCCCATACCTCTGTCAGACGCTGTTAAAGGAAAGTCTCAGCTGCAGCAGTCATCTGGCAACTTCCTTGGAAATTGACCCATAATGACAGAGCAGAATGATGGCTGGAACCTGGGTCCCTGCTGACATGGTGCAGCCTCTGAATGAGCTTGGATCTGCTCGGCACCCGATTCCTTGTGAGATAATTGGATCCTGTTACTTGCAGCATCCTAAATGAGTGATATAGACAAGTCTCTCTTATATACTACATATAGGGTCTGTATAACATATTTTTTTAGCACTCAGGTTCTTGAGTCCAATGGTCATCTGTATTTGAAGTCAGACTCTGTCACTTAGCTGCTTAAGCAAGTTACTTCACCTTCTTAAGCTTCAGTTTCTAGGTCTATAAAAATGAAAATAATAGAAACCTACTTGATAAGATTACTGTGAGGCATGAGATAATGTACATGCAGTAAGCATTAAATAAATGTTAACTGCTTGTCATGATTACCATATTGATAAACAATATTTAATTTTTTACCCTGCAGTAGAAGCTATTGTTAGTGTAGCACGACAGTACTCTGATTTGAAGAGTGTTCTCCTTCATTTTAAGTAAAACAAAAATGTCACTTATTCCTGGCTTCACTGCGTCAGATTTAGGCTGCTAAAGAAAAACAGGAGCAAGTTTATTTTGCTGCAGTGGAACATTTCAGCCCTTTCTCTCTGAGTAGATTCACTGGGTTAAACAAGCATAGATGTATTCTACAATTATCCAGGTGTCTCAGTTGGAATGTGTGATTCTTGCTGATCTGGTAATTGATGGCAAGCAGGAGATGTCTGAACAGGTATACTAAATTACTTTCACCATGGGAATAGATTGTGTTGGCACTACTGTTGCTATATTTATTTAAACCACATAATCATTGTTGCCATTCTCTCTGCTCCTGGAAATTGGATGTGGCTATTTACCCAGGATGGTAATTCATATATTCATGGACCACACTGGAGATTCAAGTCTGATCCAGGACCAGTGATGAGATGAACATTACAGAATGGCCCAAGCTGAGATAAAAGGGAAGGGGTAACATTCTCACATAGTACACAATTTCTTAAAAATTAGATTATAAAATCACACAGTATATTTTTATGAGGAAGTTTCACATGAATTCAGTAGAAGTTAATTTGTTCAACATAGCTCTTTGAAACTTTCCTGTACCAGATCATGATGACATTTTATTTTAACCAGTACTTCCAGCCATGTTGCAAAGGTCAGCCTTCAACTAGCTTAGAATTACCAGCTTCTTATCATAGACCTATATTTAACACTGGAAACTACAAACCCAATTTCTGCTTCAACTTCCATTTCAACTATGACCTTAAGCTTAGAGGATGCATTTGTGGGGGTATTGGTGGTGGGAGAAGAGATAGAAAACTGATTTTAATCACAAAAATCTCAGGGGATTACTTTGGACAAGTTGTTTAATCTTGCTGAAATATTGTTTCTTCCTTGGTAAAATGGGGATATAGGTTCCCTTACCATGAGATTGTTGTTAGAATCAAAACTGCATATAGAAAATGAAGCTCTTGTCAACTGGTTTATTACCATATCATGTGTAACCAGTTAGGCAGATTATATTCAAAGATGAAGGGTATATTCAGAAAATGTGTCTTCCATGCATAAACTATATGGAATGTGTAAAATTCACATTGGAGAATCCAAGGAGTTGACTTCAAAGATATAGTTTTCTTTCAGAGTAGTTAAAACAGGTACACTGAAAGGCATTATACACAGACACACACACACACACACACACATATATATATAGGGAGAAAGCAGCCTAATCACTTCTTTCTGTCTACTCTGCTTAAACATATATTTTTAACAGAAGAAAAACAGGTGACAGAGGAAACAAGTGATTTCAAATAGGAATCCACATTGCATATCTCAAGGACAGATATTCTATTTCTGAGGTTCTATTTCTGGAACACCTATTCACTTAAAAAAACCTACTGTGAAACTTTCAAACATACACTAAAGAAGAATGTAATGAAACACCATATATCCATAATCCAAATTCAACAATGATAAAGATAAAAATTGTGCCGTATTTGCTTCATCTTTCCTCTTCTCTTTTTAATTTTTTTGCAAAGCCAAAATTTTATATTTTTTTACACTTAAACATTTTGAATGCATTTCTAAAAACAGGCCATATTCTTGTTTAACCATGGTGCCCTTGTCACATCTAACAAAACATAATCAACAAATTTTTTGTGTGTAATTATTACCTAGTCATCCAAATTTACCTGATTTTCTCAAATGTGAGCTTTTACAATTAATTTATTCCAATTAGGGGGAAAATATCCCACATATAATTTGGTTGTTATGGTTTTAATTTCCTCCCATCACCTCTTTTGTTTTATGTTGTCGTCTTATTGAATAACTAGGCTTATTTTCCTGGATATTGTCCCATAATTTGGACTTGTCTGTTTCCTTGCAGTGTCATTTAATTTGTTCCTTTAGCCCATATTTCTTAGAATTGGAAGTTAGCTCTAATAAGGTTCAGATTCAACTACATTTGGCAATAATATTTCACAGGTGGTTGTGTGTACTTCATGTTATATCATATCGGGAAGCACACCATGTCTGAATGTCCCACAGCAGCATTTTGTGCAGATACCATGCTTATTCAACTAGTTCTCTGTCGATAGATGTTTATGGGTTTCTTCCAATTGTTTATCACAAATAATGCCGCAATGAATAGACTTGTGCATAAGATATATTTTGCTGGCAGTGTATCTTTCATATGATTTCTGAGGAATGCGATTGTTACTTCTTTGATGGTCAACTGTATTTTTTTCATGGCTACTTAAAAGTTTTTTCTATTTTTGTTTCAGCAGTTTTACCATGATATGCTTTGATGTGTTTAATTTGCTTGTGTTGATACTGCTTGGGGATAGAAATGCTTCTTGAATTTGTGATTTGGTGGCTTTTGTTGGTTTGGAAAATTGTCAACATCACAATATTCAAATACTGCTTGCTTCTTCTCTCCTCTCTATCTGGGTCTCTAATTACCTTTATGTTTGACCTCACTATATCCCCTATATTTCTTATGCTTTTTTTTTTGCATTTTTATTCATCAATTTCTCTGTGGTTCATTCAGGATATTTACATCTGACCCATATTCTAGTTCATTAAATCTCTATTCAGCCATGTCTAATATCCTTTTAAATCCACCAATTGTGTTTTTAATTTTAGTTACTGCATTTTTTTAGTTTAAAAATTTCCAATGAATATTTTCTAATCATCTCTGGTTTGCTGTCCCAATTCTCAATTTTTCTCTCTCATTTCCTTGAATAGATTAAGGACAGTTGTTTTAAAATGATGCTCAGTAACTCTAAAATTTGGAGTTTCTGACGTGTTACTGTTATTTATCATTTCTCCTAGATTTTATTTACTATATCTTATCTCTGTGTGATTTTATATTTGATAAAGTACTATTCATTTTCCATGAAAACATAAAGACATATTTGAGGTTCTGGGTGACACCATTATATCAGTCCGTTTTCAGTCCGCTATAAAGATACTATCTGAGATGGGGTAATTTATAAACAAAAGAGGTTTAATTGACTCATAGTTCTGCATGTCTGGGGAGGCCTTAGGAAACTTACAATCATGGCGGAAGGGGAAGGGGAAGAAGGCACCTTCTTCACATGGCGGTAGGGGAGAGAGAGAGTGAGCAAGCAGAAAAGGAACTGCCAAACACTTTTAAAATCATCAGCTCTCATGAGAACTCACTGGTTCTCACAAGAACAGCATGGGGGAAACCCAATGATCCAGTCAACTCTCACCAGGCTCCTCCCTTGACACGTGAGGATTACAATTTGAGATGAGATTTGGGTGGGAATACAGATACAAACCACATCAATCATCTTTCTCTCTATAGGATATACATTTTCTTTGGTCAGGTAACTAGGGGTAGGTGTAAACTTGGATCACCTTAATATAATCTCAGGGCTTTGAGATGATTCAAAACCAGGTTTCAGTCACAACAGAAAATTATCTTTTTTTCTTACTCTGAGATAAAGCCCTTCTGGTCTAAATCTAAATCCTGAAAAATTTACTAGGATCCTTTCTACCTGCTGGACCGGTACTCCAAATTTACTGCATGCCACCTTTGACCATTATAAGTACTGCTTTGTTTTTCAGTCTCTCTGCTACTTCCCATAGAGCTGACAGCACCCTCAATTGTAGGTTTTCCTTCTCTATATTTCCTTATTTTCCTTAACCTTGCTACTGTCATTTTTGTCTACTTTGCTATTCTCATTTTGCCAATAATTTAAAAATCTTTTCACCATGTATTTCAGTTGTTCTTGGTGATATGGTTGGTTTAGACTGCCACTAAGGAGAACAGAAGTGCTCTCACTGACTTTTAAAAAAAGAAAATATTCTAATTTGTGAAATTCTAACTATAATTTTTATACCCATTTCTTAAATTTAAATTTTTGATTTTTTATATCTGCCATCCCTATAGTGAAACTGTCCACCTCTCATAGAAGTCTCGTGGAAGACCTTCTCATCACATCTTTCTAAATGGCTGTGTGAGTTAAAAGCATTGCTGTTTTCCTGAGGAGATGTTGGTTGGAAATCCTTTCTAGGTCTGTATTTGAAGACATATTTTAAGAATCGAGTGCCAAGCTACACAGGTAAAATTTTTCTACCACTGTAAATGAAGCTTCTCATAAGTATCTTACTGAAATTTTCTTATTTTAAACAAATGCAGATGAACCTCTCACTGTGACATTATACTTGATTAATAGCTTTATGAAGTTTTAGACATTCTCATACATACCAAAGTTACCCCAAAGAACGTACTCATTACACTACCTGTACATCTGTGAGTGGAACCATGCCCTACTTTATCAGGTATTCTATTATCATGTAGGTAGCCATTTTTTTCTATTTTTGTGTTATGCCTAAGCTAATTATTGTTTTTATGCTTGAGAAATATTGTTTGGGGCCATGCATTCTTTCAACACAAGAGAATGAAATTGCTCAAGGCAAAGGGTAGAGAAATGCCAAGCCCCTCAGACTGTATCCTGGCAAGGCTGTGGCTGGAGTTGGCTTCCAAGGTCGGACTGCTATCCTAAGCATTTCTGCTCTCTCTCTTCTGTCTCTTCCAAGGTTGGATTGCTAACCTAAGCATCCCTGCTTTCTCCATTCTCTCTCTCTCTCTCTCTTTTAATGTCCATTAATGTCTAGTGAAGATTTTATGGCTTGGAATGAGAATGGCATAAACTCCCAACTCCACTTCCAGCCAACTGAAGATGGCATTGACTAAATCAGTTGTAAAGGCTGTGGTGCTCCAAAGGCAGAGCATGATATCTCATCAATGGTTCATCTGCTTATGCAGAGCTCTGCTGATATGCCCGTTTCCATTTGAACAGAAAAAAACGACTTGGAGAAAGTTGGCAAGCAGGGAGAAAGAGTATCACCGGGGCAATCTGCTCACTCACCATTTGTGTGTATATAGGGTACCTAGAAAAGAGCCTTTTTGTCAATAGCCTATCCAAGAGAGCTGACCTTGGGGCAAGAAGTCCCCAACAGCCAAAGGCTGATGATTTCACTCTAGTGGTATCAAGAGAGAAAATTAGGAGTTTTGGAAGAGGTTAGGTTGGAGTTAACTCTTCCACTTCTCTCTATATAGCGGAGAGGTCTGCTGAAGGGACTCTTTTTCCACATACACGCCTTCCCTAGTCATGCCATTGGGTTGTCTGCCACCTACAGGACATCAATAGCCAGTGCAGGAGAGGAAAGATTCCTTTTCTCACTTGTCACTAGGTTCATGGCAAGAGAAACAAGAGCAAAACATAAAAAATTCATTTCATGTAAGTTTTATGTGATATGGAAGCCTTCAGAATTGAAGACCCAAAAAAAAAAAAACAAGGAAGGCTATGGATTTTTTATAGTCATGCAGAGTATGATTGGAAGGCAGAAGATTATGACTTAATGATAAACTGGGAAGAACTTGGTAATGTGTATTTTTGTTTTCAGATGCTTTTTAGCATTTCTGTACATTAATTCCTTTCCTCAGGTATAGGGAGGATCCCTCTGGAATGGAAGTTTCACGATGTACTTTAGAGGAAGATCAGATAATTCTTTTATGGTCTATAACAGGGGAGAACATCAGGAAATGGTCAGTGGGATCTTCTTGTTTCTGCTGTTTTCTCATACACCAAGGTGCCAAATTGTAGGGCAGTGTACCTGAACCCTATCACCAGTCAGTGTGGACATAGAGGACAATATCAGTAGCTTGTGAAATAATGGACACATGCTCTATTATTTCCTCATCTTTAAAATTTTGCATGAGACCAGAAAGGAGCCCTGGTATGGATATTTTTTTAAAGATCTCTGCTGGTGCTAATGAGCAGCTAGAGTTGAAAACTCCAAAATCCTATAAAAAGGGGTGAAAGAGGTATTGCAGAAGCAGACCAAAATATTTTCAGTACTTCAAGAGGTGAACAGGGAGGAATATAGAACTAGGCCATGTCCCTTCACCCGGTCAGGTCCCTCAAACCACAGGTCTGGCCAAGTCAGGGAATATTTGAATCAGTCAAGTTTTAAGTTGAACCTAAAATGTATAAGATATTATTGGGAACTCTACCACCAAGCCAGGAAGAGGGATTCAACACAGTAATAGTGGGGACACTGATTAGAGAAAAATAAAATAGCTTCATGTTTGAATACCTGTGAGAACAAACCAGATACAGTAACCTAACCTCTAGCAGAGAGGAAAATTTCATAATAAAATGCTGACAAATTTTAATAGCGCAACTTGAAGAACTTATATGTCGTTCCCTCTGGAGTACCTTTCTCTCACCCTTGAAATATAAACTAATGAGTAACAGGAAAAACAACTCAGGGATCTTCTTACATTTTGCTTTGGGTATAATCTCTGTAATGAGATTTAGTTAAGATCTAATGATGTCAGATACCTCCTACGAATGGGGTTCATTAACTTTGCTGGAAGCCTTCCTTCACCTCCCAATGCCTCCTTTTACATTTGTAAAATATTTTCTACGTCACCTGCCTTCCCTGTTTCACTACCATTTTTCTTTGTTTTTTGCAGTCAGGTGAGGTCCTTACAGTTCACGAATGTCTTTCTTATGATAGGATAAGAACAAAACATTGGCCCCCAGAGATACTTTCATCAGCAGAAAACTTGGTACCCTTTGTCTAAAGAAAGCCTATCTTCTAAATGAGAAATGTGTAATTATTCTTGCTCTAAATCCTTCACTCATCTAAGATTACTTCTTAAACTTCAACTGTTTCAGCATGGTTATTCATATTCACAATGGACTTTATAACCTCTTGAGAATTTAAATTTCCTCTGCTAAACCTCAATTTTTGTAAGCAGGTCCTCAGCTTTTACATCATTGCCAGGTTCTGTCTAAGGGTAATACTTCATTTTAATAAACTTTAATTGCTACATTAATCCAGTTCATTATCCATGTGAATTGCCATTTACTGCTCTTTTAAAAATCTTTCCATCGGACTTTGTGTACACAGCCTGTAAACAAAGGCAGCTGCTGAATTTGTTCAGACTATTACCATTTGGGATGTGTCATCTACATTTTGTTCCCAAATTAATTAGGGAAGATGAAACTGCTTACTTCACAACTGACAGAACTGGCATCTTTAAAGGAGATGCCTTACAGAAAGCAGACCATTTACTCTCAGAATCACCAGTCTAACGCAACTTCCTGTGTTTTCCAGGCCTGGCCATGATCAATTTTTCAGAGCCAGTTGTTTCTAGGGGATGACAGATCAACTCTTGATGATATTGCTCACACTATAAATTCTCTTTCCCTTCCATATAGTAACTTTAATCAGACACTGGGGATGGGGAATGCCAGGCAATTCTACCTGATTTGAAACATCCAAACCGAAAGCAGCCACATATCTGCTTACTGAAGGGGATGGCAAATTTGTCCATTGAAAGTCATTAAGGACAACCAGCTCTCTGAAAGGGATTGTAAATTGTATTTTGGACAGTGATCCTTATGAGAATGAAAATATTCTGTTTAATGAAATTGATTAAAGATATACAGAAATAAAATCATGGAGAATAATAAAAGCTTCATAGGAACTTTTTTTTTCTTGAGACATATTTAAGGAATAGCCTTAATCAGAAATAATCAGAATCAATATTCAGAGAGCATTTTTCTTTTTAAAGACCAATAAACTCCTTAACCATCACAGTACTCTATTGTCACCCAGGTTTTGATAAGATGCCAGAGGATTCTAACCATGGTTCCTTAAGTTACAATGGTTAGCTCTTAAAATGTGTATGAAAATGTCATTTTACTGGCTTATAGCTTAGTTATAGAGATGAAATGCTAATCTCCTTTCTCTCTCTCCTATATTTTAAAAAAATCAGATCCAACCATGGCAGCTTGATGGACTGTAATAGAAGGAGGGCTCCAAGCACGTGGAGGGCCAGAAACAATAAAAAAAGCAGGATAAGGCTATTGAAAAGAAATAACTATTTTCCTATTTTTATGAGGTTGGCTGTATCATTCCAAAATCGAAACCTCTCTTGATGGAGAAGCACTAATGCATGATGATTCTAAAATTCTTTCACCCAGCCCCTGAAGAGGCAGCCTAATGCTCAACTGGTAATGTATAATCCTCTTGTTTTTTCTTTACGTTTTATTATCACAATTGACTTTCTTTCTCCCTTTCTCTTTCTGGTTGTAATATATTGTGCAATATCATCACCTAGCAATAAAGAACACCAAAGAAATCTAAGTGTTATATAACTGGCTGCTTGGCATTATGTTGTCAGAATTCAGCTTATTGTTACATATGGTAGAAGTTACACAGATTTTATCTGCAAAAAACATGAAGGAGGGATATTCAGTTTTTAATAAGTGCCAGGAATCCTGGGAAACCCATCAGCACTTGAAAACTGGGTAATAGCAAGAACAGACCTTGGACGAAAAAAGCAAAAACTCTTCACGGTAGCCCCATCCCAGGAGAAATGACTAATAGCTTGTTAGTTACTACCTATTTGGAATGTCAAAAAGGTTTTTCCCTCTCTTCTCTGTCCAGGTAGTTGGTCATGGCTGCCTGAGTGCTGTTTTAAGAAAAGTGCTTGGGGAAGTCAGGGCTTAGCAAGAAATACTACCATAATTGGTTAGTGGTGTTTGTGATTGGCATCTGAAGAGAAGTAAGGAGTGTGTGTCAAGTGACTACTATTAGTAGATATCATGGCCTTAGCTTTCTTTTGTTTACCCATTAATCAACTTTATAATTCTTAGTCCTAGTCCCTCCCGAGAGAAAAATGAATCCCTTATGTGTCTTAAGTCTCCCTGAAGCTCTACAAAGCATAAACATCCCACATACTGCAAAGGGAATATTCTACAACACTGGTAAGACTTGGAAGGCAGACCTAGGTTGAAAATCTTTTGGACATATGTAAACAGCTCACGGGAACAGTATAATTGCAAAACTTGGGAGATGCACTAAAATGTAAAGAACAGAACCAAGAAGGATAGGGTGTAGAAAAATGAAGTATAGATGTTGGAGAGAGGTGAAGAATTTTGCTTATGGTTGATGCTATGAAACATGGAAAGAAAGAGAAAAAATAAGGAAAAAATTCCATATTAAGTCTATTCTTTTTATGAGAACAAACAAGTGGACATATGTGAAAAAGTATTGGTTTATTAAAACTTCGTAGTACAGTGTCGGAAAATAAAATTTTATTGGTTAGGGGCAAAGCACATTTCTAATTGGAATCTGTCCACATCAAGTGTCATCTAAACCTTAAGAATCATTTGTTAAATTCCTGATAGCTTGCATGTATCACATTGTTCTATTATTACTCTAGAAGATGATGAAATTATGAGAGTCTATAATATTAAACAAATCAATTTTCAGTTTTTAAAACCTAATAATCTGAGAATTTGTTTTCCTCCCATATAGTTTTATACTTTTATATCTATATCTATTTGATTATACAAATAATAAGACCATTAAAGAAGAAAATAATGTGTTTCATCACAATCATTTGTCCAAGGTATAATTAAGTGGTTTTGAATAAAAAGTAAACTCTAATGCCTTAAGGTCACCACTGTATGTAGTACAATGCATCTTGAATGACACTCTTTTTGCTTACCTTTGCTATATAACAAACGACTTGAAAACTTAGTGGCTTAAGACATGTATTTCATCCATGAGTTTGCATTTGGCTAGTGCTCAGTAGAAACAGCTTGCTTCTGCTCTACTCAGTCAGGTAGGGTGGCACAAAGGGTGGAGAATGGAATAATCTTAAAGCCTCACATGCCTGGCACTTGATACTGGCTATCGGCGGGGATCTCAGCTGGGGCTGTGGCCAGGTACCTACACATTATCTTTTCACAAGGCTGCTTGGCTCTCTCACAGCATGGTGGTTGAGTTCCAAGGGCAAACTTCCATGAAGACCAAAAAGTGAACTGGAGAATGTTGAAGAATTTTTTAATGACTTAGCCTTGGGAGTCACATAGTGTCACTTCTGTTGTAGACACAGAGCCACCCAGATTCAAATGAAGGGAACATAAACCATCTCTCTCAATGGAGGAATGCCAGTGTCACATTGAAAGAAAAACTAGCTGGGTGGGATATATATATATAGATACCTCTATCTTTAGAAAATAAAATATGCTGTAGTACTAATTACATGCCACCTTTGGAAAGATGGCTAAAATAATCACTCAAAGAATTTTTTTTATTTTATGGCTCATATGAGGAATTCAAAATGAGAAAGGCTAAAACAAGTGATTTGGACATTGGCTAAAAGTGATAGCACAATGCCTAACACTCAGCAGGAACTCAATAGATTCCTCTCCTTCCAGTTAACTAAGTCCTTTCATGTCTATGGTGTTACCAAGAGTTTTGTGAAACAAAAGAACTGAAATTAAATTTTAGTTATGTTTTAGACTTACATTAGTTTCCTCAAAAATCTTTTTTAATGTGCTAACTTTATTATGTCTGGGAAATAGCTCATTTATCATAGAATCTGACCTTATGGAATATAAAGTAACATGTAGACATTAGCTTGTATTTTATAACTGATAAATCAAATGTCTTTTAGTGTATTAAGACATAGGTATTAGTTGGGAGCTAACAGGGAGAAAGAGCTGCATAGTAATTTTTAAAAAACCAAACATTTCCAAGTTCTCATAGTTTATCAAGCTGATAGAACTGAATCTATATGGCGCTTATAGTCAAAATCACCTAGATTCAAAACTTGACTGCCATTTTGTAGTTATGACATTAAAAATAATTACAATAGTAGTAATAATTTATTAGTACTAAATTTTGTTACTTTTATTACTAAAAGTTAACACTTGTAGAATGTTCATTCTTAGCTATTTTGCTAAGAATTTTGCATGTAAAATCTAATTTATTTCTTTTTGTAGTTCTAAGGTAGAAACTATGGTTATTCTCACTTATAGATATTAATAGTAAGTAATAGAACTGGCATTTGAACCTATTCTATTTCATACAAACTCTTACCTACTATGCAAGTTCCTCGAATTTCTTGAGCATCCTTATCTATACAGTAAGGATACCATTCTTAAAGAAATATAAATGAGATCATATATATGAAAATTGCAGTACAAAGTAGGCACTTTGCTGTTAACTTTATTTTCTCTTTAGGGACAAAGGAGTCAGTCATAGCCTGGGTGGCCTAGGTACTAATTCTAGCTACTTAATTTAGGTAATGTTTGTGTTTTATATAGTTAGAGATAGCCAGGGTTGAGAGAGGCTTTGGTATCAATTTTTACCACCTGTTTTGAAGCTGAAGAAACCTGAGGTTTAGAAGGTCAAACGAGTCACAAAGTCACAGAGCTAATACATGGCAGAGCTGAGATCTAACTCTAACATCAGTGCTCTGCTAGTATATTTTGCTGCCCTCTCATTTCTTTGACAAGTAATTGTATTATAAGAACACAAAAAATAAGCTAATAACAAGAGGCATGAAACTTGCCAATACTTTGTTTTATATTGATGCTTTTATAATTAAATTTAGTGTTTTATTAAATGCTTATTAGTAATGCATATTTATAAATATATCCAAATGCCTAAAACTGAAATTTTATGCCATTCTAAATGATTGTTAAGTTACCAGGCAGTAACTCACTCTGCTAGGGTTGATTATTATACCTAATAACACTCATCCTGGAAACTCCTGCTTAGACTAATTACTCTCATAAATCTCTTTAGAGAAGTGTAAAATTCTCATTACTTAAATGATAAAACAACTAATCTACTAATCTTTGCTCCTTGTCCCTTTGAGATAATAAGATTGCCAAGACTGCTACAGTTGAACGATGTTTTAAGGTAATTAAAAATGCTGAAAGAACCAAGGACCTAAAGAGCTCACAATGGTGTCTGGAAACTGAAGGAGGGAAGAAATTATGGAGATAAAAAAAAAAGGAATGTGCAAAGTTCACCTTTAAATTTATAAAGGGATTCGTTTTCATTTTAGCCTGAGTTTTAAACTTTTGTTGCAGAAGGAGGTCTTTGAACATGTGGTTAAATTTGCTGTCATCTAAAACTACACTAAGTGCTTTATGAATTTTTCATTCATTCATTTATCTATTCAACAAGTTCACACTGCAACTGAAGACAAAACTATCAACAGGACATCATCACTCACCTCACAGAGCTTGCAGTCCAGTAGACAGGTAAGTAAACAATTCAAATATTGTATGACTTGACTTGAAAGCCTTCTTTAAGGTAGTGTGACTGAATTTCACAGTGGCATTCTTAAGCCACGGCCACTGCTCGTGACTCACAAGTACCATATGGCTTAGCAGAATCACCCAGCTCAAAAAAATGAGTTACTAACCTTTGGAACATCCCATGTATCTATTTGTTCATTGAAACGACCATTTCAGAGGTACATCAATCTGGGTCCAAGCAGGAGACAGAAACCACACTTGTTATTTGAACAGAGAGAATTTAGTATAAAGAATGGATCTGGGCATCAGAGTAAGACCCTGTCTCTGCAAAAAGTTAAAAAAAACTTTAGCTGCACATGGTGGCATGTACTTTTAGTCCTAGGTACTCTAGAGGCTGAGGTGGGAGGACCTCTTGAGCTTAGGAGTTCCATGTGGCAATAAGCTCTGATTGCACCACTGTATTCTCCAGCCTGTATGTGTGTGTGTGAGAGAGAGAGAGAGAGAGAGAGGGAGGGAGGGAGGGAGGGAGAGAGAGAGAGAGAGAGAGAGAGAGAGAGAGAGAGAGAGGGAGAGAGAGAAAGAGACCCTGTATCAAAAAACAAACAACAAAAAAAGAATGATTAAGTAGGTATAAAGTGGTTAATACGTAACTAAAGTGGTGAAAAGTTGGGTGCTATGGAGATGGCTACTGCAGGAAGCAGCTATGCTACCACCCTTGGGGCTGAAAGAACACACAGGTAAAAGGCTGGAACTATGAAAACTTCTAAACTTGAAGGTGGGACACTGTGGGGTCCCAGATCTCCAAGGAGAGGGTATGGCTTGGTTGGTAATGATGTCTGGAGGTTTTAAGGGGAGGCATAATGAAGCTGGCTCTATAAGTGTTGGAAAAAGCAAACACCAATTCAGCTATTACTAGAAACTGTTGCTGCTGGGATGAAGAACATTCCTGAGGTTGGTACTCACTGTAACAGGAAGACCACAGAAAACTAGGAACACACAGAAAAGAACATGTTCTCTTTCCTTCTCCAGTCTTGTAGTCCTCCCCAATGCCCCTACTGGCAGAGCAGCAGGACCAACTAGCAAAAACAGAAATGGGGGTTTTCTGAGTCCCAGTGCTAGCATTGTGAAGGAGAATAGTAGTCCTGAATGAGTTTGGAACTGAAAGGTGATAATTTAATAACTAGGGCAAATGGGAAGCCAACAGAGTGGCCCTTAGACTCTGCTATCCTCACAACCTCTTATGCAATGCCTGAGAAATACTCCCTAAACTCCCTTCTGCGTAGTTCTGTGAGAATGGGTCCCCCTCCTATATGGAGGAAAAGGCCATTAGGAGGGAATCTATGTGTACATAGATTATCCCTTAGCCTTCATTATTCCCTATTACGGAATAGTACACACAATTATCTTAATATCTACGGAGACATCTAGGATATCCTTCCTTTCTGGCTTCTTGGCCAATATCTCTTCATGGGGAGATAATATTTGGAGGTGTTCCCAGACCCTACTGGCTCCTTTGGTTTTTCCAACAGCGTGGTAAGAGTTATTGCAGCTGATATGGTTTGAGTCTGTGTCCCTGCCTGCCCAAATCTCATGTTTAATTATAATCCCCAGTGTTGGAGGTGGAGCCTGATGGGAAGTGATTGGATCATGGGGGAGAGTTCTCACGAATGGTGTAACACTATCCCCTTGGTGCTGTTCTTGTGATAGTGAGTGAGTGAGTTACCATGAGATCTCACTGTTTTAAAAGTATGTAGCATCTCCCCCTACTTTTCTCCTGCTCCAGCCATGTGATGTGCTTGCTCTCCCTTCATCTTCTGCCATGATTGTAAGTTCCCTGAGGCCTCACCAGAAGCTAATACAGCAAGGCTTCCTGTACAGCCTGTGGAACCATAATCCAATTAAACATCTTTACTTTGTAAATTACCCAGTCTCAGGTATTTATTTATAGCAATGTGAGAATGGGCTAATACAGCAGGGATACATAGTACCTTTGCTTTCTACTAAGGGAGCCTCCAAAATGACTTTTTGCACAGCATGAACTGAGAAATTGGTCAGCCGATGGCTGTTTTCTTTGGGAGAGATACAGTTCGGGGAATTAACTGGGATAGCTAAGAATGTGAATTTTAGAAGGAAGCATGAAAATAATGAGTTAGGCTCAGAAAATGGCATAGAATGACCCTTTAGGAGAAAATACAAACATTATAGAGCAATGGTTTGCATTCATCTTAACTTTTATTTTTACATACTAAAATTTTGGTGTGTATGCTCAAGAGATCAAAATATTAAAGTACTCCAATACCACACATCAATAATCACAACTCTATAACTGCATAGCAGAATTTCAAAATGTTTACAGAAGCACCTGTAGTAAACCTGCTAGTCACGAGTTGGCCCCTCAGCACCATGTAACTGTTTAGGTAAAATTATTTACTGCCTCGAGCACACTCCATTATATTTTCCCGTGTGCTTCTGATAATTCGCTGCCTTCCCTTCGTGCCAGCTGGCGGCTGTGCCACTCCTCTAATCTCCTGGTCACGTTAGGTTGTACCTTGCTTTACCTGCACTGCAGGTAGCATTCAGGCTAATGCTCCCACTCACAGGCCTCACCATAAGAGCTGTTTCCTCAGTTGTAGCAAAAATACATTTTTACATATCAGTAAAAATTATAGTGCATTATTGTGTGCTTTCTCTCCCAATGTGAATATGGATAGGCAAGGCATTTGTTTTAGGATAGTGTCTCATCTTGTAAGTACTATATATGTGTTAGCTTAATAAAATACTGAGACAGTGAGTTATGGTTTAGGAAAAGACAATGGTAGTTGTAGTGTGTCAGGAAATGGAAGACGAGTAAGAATATACAACCCTCTTTCCAATTTGGTCACTTGGGCACAGTGGTTCAAAGATAAGTTGCTCTTATCAGCCAACATTTTCATTCAGAAGTGACTATACTAAAACAATTCTAATAAGTTTGGCTTTGTAATATTCATGACAAATACAACAAAAATGCACAATGATATCCTATTGGGATATTGATGATTAGAAATATGGCAATTGTACTGAATAATAACTATATTTTTTAAACGCTCGACGGCTAGCTACTTGGGAGACCGTTTAATAAATAAAAGTAGAAGCAATATATGGATTCTCTCTCAGTGTCATCTGTATTTGCTTTAGGTTTTCAATCGAATATATGAAAATAAACCAAATTTACATCGCTAACCTACACTGTCTAATACAGTAGACACCAGCCACATGTGACTATATAAATTTAAAAAAATTAAAAATGTAGTTCTTAATTGCACTTGCTACATTTCACGATGTCAACAGTCACATATGGTGGCTACCATGTTGGACAACACAGGTATTAGAACATTCCAACATTGCAAAAAAATCTATTGGATAGTGACAGACTGTACCTACAGTTAGGAACTCTATTTATTAGGGCTCAGTTTGGGGTTTAATTATATCTAGAATTCTTCTAACAGAGGCATGTGAGTGTTAAACCAAAAAAGATAGGAAACAGAGGCAGTAATTATTTATTTTCTTTCTCTATTGCCACATTTAAAAGTGATAAATTCTGCCATGAGCTGTTATCATTCTCCATTATCATTAGTTTTAGGTTGGTGGGGTGAGATGAGAAGGCTTATCCCAAATGCCTTTTGAATACATAGGACAGACTCCAAGAGATCACCCAGAAACATCTTTTCTGACATTTACATAACTTTAAAAAGTGGTATTGAGAGTGAGTTACAAAGGTTTAGCAGGACTGATGACCCCTTTATGTGTAGCATCTACTTGGGTAGCCTTCACTTTGCAGGAGGTTAATGCTTAGCAGGAATGTACTTGTTGGAGACAATAACCAGTGCTGCATCTCCAGGCAATGTGGAAACAGTTAACCTGACCTATAGATAACAGAAGAATTGGCAGTCACTTCTTTTGCCATGTCCACCACAGAAGGTTCTCAGCAGCTGGTTATTTGGTACTGGTGATGCCATTTGTGAGAGGAAGGCAACACTTATCTAACTAACATCTCAAATATCACCACAACATTTAAAACACAGTAAGAAAGGTAAGTAATCTCATTCCTACTTTACAGATGGGAAACTGAGGCTCATAAAGTTTAAGTAACATGGTCAGGGTCTCACAGGTAGAAAGTAATTGCAAAATTTGGGGAAAAAAGGTGGGGATATGTGTTGCAGTGCCTCATGCCTGTAATCCCAGGGCTTTGAGGGGCTGGGGCAGGAGGATTGTTTGAGGACAGGAGTTTAAGACTAGCCTGGGTAACATAGTAAGACCCCCTATCTACAAAATGTTTAAAAACTAGCTAGGCATAGTGATACACACCTGTAGTCCCAGATACAGACTGAGGCAGGAGGATCGCTTGAACCCAGCATGGAGGACACAACTGGACTCAGTCTCAAAAAAAAAAAAAAAGTAGGAAGGAGTAGGGGAGGCTCTTTTTCCCTCATACCATGCTGTCTCCCAGAGGGAGGAAAGGGCAGATCCTGGGCAATTTTTGGATTCAGACCTCCTTGTTCTGCCACCAGTTATGCTATTTTGGGGCATCTTGTGTCAATAGAGTGGGGATAAGCTCCTTCCACACATAAAAATGTTTTACTGCACCATCCTATCCCCTGTGGACGCTTAGCTCTAACTGGAGGAGGGTGCCGACCAAAGCAGCTGTGTCACTGTTGTTTGGCTTGTTCACAGACACCCGTGTTAACAAAAAGAACTTGGAGAAACATTGCTACTTCTCATTCCATCTGCCTTTCCTAGCCTACCTTTTCTTTTATTCATTATTTTCTTACGTTTTTAAAAAATGTTTAATTGACAAAGAATAATTATATATTTTTATGGTGTGCAATGTGATGTTTCAATACACGCACACATTGTGAAAAGATCAAATCAGGCTAGTGAGCATAATCCTCACCTTTTCTTCTCTACATTACAAATGAGTTGTCCAAGGTCAGTGCTCAGAGGCTTTCTGCCCTTCCTCGGAGGTCAAGTATCATATCTATGCCTGAGTTAGAGAAATGGCTAAGTAGGGCTGCACAAATCACAGACATGACAGAGGTGAACACACTGACCTCATTTATGATGCTCACAAGCTCCACAAATGCTCACATAGAGCAACCACTATAGACATCACAGGAACAGAGGCTGCCTCATCTTTGAAGCTTATTTTTTGAATCTCCTGTGGCAAGGATAATTTGACAGGCTTAACAGTAGGCACCAGCTCCTTTGTGTACTGTTCTATGCCTTTGTAGCACACATTCTACCTCCAGATACTGAAGTCATTTTTATCTAAACCAGAATAAGACACCAAACAGTTTTCAGTTACACACAAGGCTGTCATAAATGTAAAAATTATGTAAGATAAAGAGTCTTAGAATTGTTTTTACAAGCTTAATTTTTGTCTCCTAGAGTCTGAGCCCAGAAATCTAGATATGTATTTCATAAAACATGATTTTCCTTTCTGATTTGTGTTTGAAAGTTTGCCTTTAATGAACTCCTGTACAATTGCATGGTTCAGTATTACCCATGTGGCATGTGTTTGAAAAATTTCTATTGAGCTGTAACATGAGAAGATGTTGTATTATTCAGCAGCCACTTGTTATAATTCACGCAGCTTTGTATAGCAAAAAATAGGAAGAGAGAGAAGTAACGAAATGCATAAGTAAAACAATAAATTATAATCTATGCAAAAGCTAATTTGCTAATTTGCTATACAGTAAATGTAATATGTCTTGATCCTATTGAAGCATATTATGCAGTGTCTTGTGAAATCTTATTTGCAAAATTAATTTAAATGGTCTTGGAACAGAGATGACTGAAGGACTGTAAACAAGGGTAGCAATAAATGGCAAATCCATAAATAAGGAGCAGTGTTCAGCCAGTTGAGAGGGAAGGCTGTCAGTCCTGGCAGAGTGGAGAAGGTAGTGGGTAAGGAAATAGGCGGGAAGAGAGGGTTTGTGAGTTAACTGAAGGTCACCAAGAAGCCAAAGGTGAGATAGATTCTCAGCATTTCATTCTTCTCTATTCCCAAACACAACAGCCATCATTTTTGTTTCTTTTTAGAACAGAGAATAAAAACTCCTTCTCTCTCTGCCTTTCTCAAGCCTACTCTATGTAGGCTTTCTCTACCTTTCCTTCAGCCACTGGATCTCAGCCTTATCCAGAACTCAGTGTAGGGGTTTGGTACAGAATTCTTTTGGTAACCACACAGCCCTGCTAAGGACTTTTTTCCCTTAGGATTGGCATTGTGTTGGTTGTGATGTTTAATACTGAGTGTTAACTGGATTGGACTGAGGGATACAAAGTATTGATCCTGGGTATGTTTGTGTGGATGTTGCCAAAAAAGATTAATGTTTGAGTCAGTGGGCTGGGGAAGGCAGATCCACCCTTTATTTGGTGGGCACAATCTAATCAGCTTCTAGTGAATATAAAGCAGGCAAAAAAATGTGAAAAGGAGAGACGGACCTAGCCTTCCAGCTTACATCTTCCTCCCATGCTGGATGCTTCCTGCCCTCGAATATCAGGCTCCAAGTTCTTCAGTTTTGGGACTCTGACTGGCTCTCCTCTCCCCTCAGCTTGCAGACAGCCTACTGTGGGACTTTGTGATCATATAAGTTAATACTTGATAAACTAATAGAAAAAATATATATATATGTTCTGTGATGTATTATATATATATATATATATATATTTATATTATATTTTCTTTCTCTCTATATATATATATCCTATTAGTCCTGTCCCTCTAAGATAACCCTAATACAGGCATTAACTGGGACCTGGTTTTATGCTTTGATTTGACAAATATTTATGAGTACTTTCTATGTATTAGGCTCTGTCAAGAGTCTAGGTTTACAACTGTCAACATAACAGTGTTCCTGTCCCCAGTGTAGGGGGAATACAGCTGTTTACAATATACTCTAGGTTCCCTAGGCAAAGACAATCACTCTGGCCAGCCAGTCATCTTGCAAATTCATGCTTTCAGAATCAAAGGTGAAACTAAAAGTTTCAAGAGTCTTTTTTGTTGTGATTATGCCTCTGAGGGCAACAGGTAGCCCAAGGGTGATACTTGGGGCCACTGCCATCCTGAGTTAGGCATACCCAACATGACAGAATTAAGTAGAATAGAGTCTCTCTATTTAATAAGTGGAGACTTAGAAAATTGAGACATCTTCAAGACATGAAAATTAATAAAAATATTTATTTTGTATCCCAAGAGGTCTAGACCCCAAATGTCTTCTATCTGTCCTGACATGGTGGTCACATGTGTGACCTTCTTTCTCTACTGGATTGTTAAAGGGTGGCTGTGGTGCATTCTAGAGCTCTAGGAAGGGGAATGCACCAGAAATTCCAGACATCTAAGAAGCATGCAAGTTGAGAACACATTTGCATTAACAATTATTTAGCTTCATGAGCAAACACCTGTTTTAAGCACACTCTACTCCAGTCACTTTGTAGCCAGAGCAGGGACTCATGCCTTGTAAAAACATAACCCAAGAGACACAATCGCCTCAGGCAATATTTTGTATTAAATTACTAGAGGTCACACAGCTCTAATTTGTCATAAACCATATGCCCTCTGTGCAGGAATTTTACATGGTAGGATTTATGCCTATCATTTACAAAGAGAGTTTATGGATTTTTTAACCTAATTGACATATAGCTCAGCTGTACTGTATCTACACTTTAAGTTTTTGGAGTCAAAGCTAATGAACAGCTAAAATAGCCAAGGTTCATTCATGAACAATTGATAAATAAATAAATCCATCACTTTCTCAGCAAATGCTTAAATGAACCCAAGCTAAGTAGTGTACCGATGTGCTTCTGGCATCAGGGAGAGATCCCTTCAAAGATCTATCCAAGCAGTAGGACCATATTTTATTTTTTTGATTCATCACTGGTGTCTTAGAAGGTAAAAGGCTTTCATTAAGGTTCATGTAACAAGTTTATTCTCTAGTCTTCATCAGAGACCTTCTCAGCAGCTACTAATGCTTCAGCACTTCTGACTAGGTTCTCCTGAATGGAGAAGGTTGAGGTGGGCACAGACTAAAGCAGAATCTTCATAATTGTTCTCCTCACTTTGGTATCATCTCCTAAATCACCTTGACCTGTAATGACAACCCCAGAGAAACCTACACAAGCTGGATAACAGGCAACTGGATGGCGAATGTGTGGGCCGCTCTGCTCCTGGATTAGGGAAATGGGCAAGGAGGTGAGCTTGAAACTCTTCTATTCCTCACCTAATCTCTGAGGGAATGCTTCAGGTAGATGTATAAGAATTGTGGAGATAAGGGGGCTTTTGTACATAGTTGATGGGAATGTAAATTCATATAGCCATCATGGGAAACACTATGGCAGTTACTAAAAAATTAAAAACAGAACTACTCTATGATCTAGGAATCCTACTTCTGAGTGTTTACACAAAAGACTTAAAACTGATATGTCAAAAAATATCTGTGCTCCATGTTCACTGCAGCACTATGCATAATATCCAAGTTATGAAACAAACCTGTGTCCATCAACAGATGAATAGATAGAGAAAATGTGATATACATACAAGGAAATACTATTCAGCTTTAAAAGTGAAGGAAAATTTGTCATTTGTGACAACATAAACAGAATTGGAGAACATTATGCTAACTAAAATAAGCCAAGTCATAGAAAGACAAATACACTTTCTAATATATGGAATGTAAAACAATCGGACTCAAAGAAGCAGAGAGTAGAATGGTGGTTATAGAAGCTGAGGGGATGAGGGCAATGGGGAGATGATGATCAGAAGGTAAAAAGCCCCAGATAGAAAGGAGGAATCAGGTTTTTTTTTCTTTGTGACATATTACACAGCATGCTGAATGTAGTAAATAATAACGTACATTTCAAAATTACTAAGAAAAAGTTACAAATGCCCTCACCACAAGAAATAAATATTTGAGGGAACAGATATGTTAAGTAGCTTGATTTAATTATTCTACATTCTGTTCATAAATTGTAACACCACTTTATGTATCCCATAAATATATACAACTATAACTTGTCAATTTACAACTAAAAGTGAAAATTTTAAAAATTAAAAATTCCTGTTACTTTTTACAAAGTTTCTGTTACACAGATGAATAAGTTCTAGAGAACTAATGCACAGCATAGTGACTACAGTTAACAATACTGTATTTTATACTTGAAATATGCTAAGAGGGTAGAGCTTAAGAGTTCTCATCCCTACCTCCCCCCCCCACACAGAGAAACAAAGAAGATGGTAACCATGTGAGGTGATGGATACTGTAATTATCTTGACTGTGGTTTTGATTTCACAACGTATACATATACAAAACATTAAGTTGTATACCTTAAATACATACAATTTCTATTTGTCAATTATACCTCAATAAAACTGAAAAAAATATTATTCTTGCTCATGGAGTAAATAAAAAGACTCAGTGACACATCACTTTCATATCTGTTGTCTCCATCTCTAAATTTCTTGTCATTATAAAATAGAAGACTTTTTTAAAAGAAGGGACTGGGTGTGGTGGTTCACGCCTGTAATCCTAGCACTTTGGAAGGCCAAGGCATGTGGATCACTTGAGGTCAGGAGTTCATGACCAGCCTGGCCAGCATGGTGAAGCCCCATCTCTACTACAAATACAAAAATTAGCCAGACTCCTGTGCCTGTAGTCCCAGCTACTCATGACTCTGAGTCAGGAGAATTGCTTGAACCTGGGAGGTGGGGGTTGCAGTTAGCCAAAATCACGCCACTGCATTCCAGCCTGGGCATCAGAGTGAGACTCCACCTCAAAAAAAGATTAAAAGAAGGGAAAATCAGAACAAAATTTCCATCTGCTTAATAAGAAACTTTTTTTTGGGTCAAAAACATTTTCTCTATAGCAAATATTTCCTCTATTATGTCAATCTTATCCAATCTGTGATTATTTAGCATCGATCTTAGTGCTGGAAAGCCCCTACTAAAGACTTTTCAGACAGAAACTATAATACTGAACTATTAATAGGAAACTCAGCCTTACAGTTTTACTTCTAATTTGTAAAAGCCTTGGAAGTTGTATTAAAGAAAAATTATTCAGTGATATTTGTTAAAGCATATTAAAGAAGATTTTATTTAAGACCATTGAGATAGGTACAGGGGACACTGCAACAGGGTCTTGTGGTGGAAAGAGACTGGACTGACCTGTGAATACAGCATGGGCAAGTGGAAATTTACAGGCAGGGAGCAGGGTATGGACTAGTGGATGGAAATTACTAATAGGAAACATCTGTGATAAGGGGGACTTTGGCCAAACCAACTGAAAGTGTCCTTACAAGTTTAGCAAGAATTACACACCAGGTTCTGGGCAGAAATATAGTTATAATTAAGCATTAATCAGGCTGCACTTCAGCCCACTTCCTTGTAACTGAGTCATGTAGCACTAGACACTGACCACTTACATCCCCATTGTTTCTACAGATAGGAATTCTGATGTTAGAATCATAGGCTTTCATTTAAGAATTGCTTAAGATGTTCTTCAGATTCAGAATTCCAGTGGAATGGCTGATGTCAGCCAGTTTGAAGATCTCCACAGAGAAACTAAATCAGCATGCGAATGTAGCTTTTTCATCTCTCAACCCTTGACTTTACCCTGCACTCTGCAGCCAGATAATGATTCCCACACTTTGTCCTACCTAAAATTTCTATCCTGAATTTTTTTAGGGAGTTAGTTTTGAGGTTTCCTACTGTATCTTCATTTGGTTGCTTTATGATTTTTAAACTCTTTCTCTGCTGCAGTCTCCTTTGTCTCAGTATATTCACTTGCTGTGTATCAGGAAAATGAGCCTATTATATGAGCCAATAGGATTCTTGCTGAAGATAGCCAGGATGATCAGATATTGGGGTTGGGGAATTCTTGTTAAATTGACTTAGCAAGGATTGCTAAAAACTGGATTTTTACCAGGAAGTACACAGATGGGCAAAGGTCCAGGTGGCTGAGTAGAGTTTGGCCATCCAGGATTAAAGAATCTCTGTCAGTTGTTAATTCATCCTTACTACAAGAAAAAGCTAAACAAATTAAAAACAAATGAGTTTGCTTGGATGCATTAGAGAATTGAAGTTGCAAAGAAGACAGCCACCTTGAAATCTGTTGAGACAGGCATATTCAGAACATTACACGAGAGGTCTACTTACCTGGAGCAGAAGCAACTAGAAGTGAAAACAGGTGGATGCACATTAAATGGTAATTTTGGTGAATTGCTAAAGGCTGAGTGTGGATTGCCTTGAGAGTAAGAAACATTTAGAGGCTTCAGTCTCACTTTTATAGGCTTGCCCTTCAGGAAACCCACCAGGTTCTCCTAATAATGCAGAGTGAGGGGAAGAGTAACCTTTATGAAACAAGCCCAGAGTGTTCTTATAACAAAGTCCTACCCTCCAGGAGAAAGGACTTCAGTCAGATCTGTTTCTCTGTGATGATTCTCTGAGCTCTGCTCTTCTCAGTATATTGGCTTCAATCTCAAACCAGGTCTTCTCATAATGGCAAAGTAGCAGCTGCAGTTCCAGAATTCACATCCACATCCTGTGCAGACTAGAGGAAGAGTGTCTTCTCTACTAGCTTTCTCATTTTCTCCCTAATTAGCCCCCTGAAATGCTCCCTTATGTTTTATTGCAACAAATTGGGTCATAGTGCCATTTGAAACTAATCCTACTGCCTGAGGGAATGTCATACATTGAATGTCTTAGTTTGGGCTTCTGGGAGTTAGGCAAGAGTTGGGGGAATTACTTTCAAGGTGAGAGAAATAGTTTGAGCAAATGTTCAGAAGCTTGCTCAAACTATTTCCCTCATCTTGAAAGTAATTCCCCAACTCTTGCTGGGTACGGTGGCTCATGCCTGTAATCCTAGCACTTTGGGAGGCCGAGGCGGGTGGAATCACCTGATTTAAGTAGTTCAAGACCAGCCTGGCCAACATGGTGAAACTCCATCTCTACTAATAATACAAAAAAATTAGCCAGGCATGGTGGCAGGCACTTGCAATCTCAGCTACTGGGGAGGCTGAGGCAGGAGATTCGCTTGAACTAAGGAGGTGAAGGTTGCAATGAGATCACACTACTGCACTCCAACCTGGGCAAAAGAGGGAGATTCAGTGTCAAAAAAAAAAAAAAGAAAAATTCCCCAACTCTTTCACTCACCTCTTCTCTCCATCATCACATTCTTTTTCTTTTTTTTTTAGGTTTTTTTAAAAAATATGTAAAATGAGATTTGGAGTTTAATTAAAATCAGAACAGGGATACATTAAATCAACAAACAAATATTTTTCTGATTATCAATTTTTAAGACTCAAAGCATCCCCAAAACATTGGAGATCCAGCTTATTCCTGAGAGACACCAACTACCACAAAAGGTTTTCACTGTAAACTATTCATATTTTTGTAGTGGAACCAGAACAAAGTTCTGCAGACATCCTCTCTTCTTTCTAAAATGTGTTCACAATCCGGGTCTTTTCATAGCTTGAAAGAGAACCAGGTTTCTTTCTTGGCCAAATGGCCTGTTAATCTCACCCTGGAATCTGATTTCTTAATAAGAAAGTTCAGGGCACCAAATCCAACCAGAGATTTCCAGGACAGCGGTGGCTACTTAACTCTGAGGGGATGGATGCTTTAGTCTTTCTATGAGGGGGTCATGTGCCTGGGATTATTATGCCGGCCAATAGTCCCAGGAGAAGTAGGTGGGAAGGAGGGTGAATACAAAAACTAAAGGGTCAGAGAAAAGAATGAGGCCTTCATGAGCAATCCATAGCAAGGCAGAATGGTCCAGTTTTACAAACCATCCACTACAAACTCCAAACATGCATACCCCAAAACTAGAGGGGAAAGGGAAGAACCTCGGGGGTCTAGGGGAGACAAAAGTTTGTGACATAGAACAGCAGACTTGCCTATGAACTTTTCTCACCTTCCTAACACTGGAAGATGTTTAATTAAAAAGTTGCTGTTAAAAATTGTACTGAAAACATATCTAAAAATAGGTCTGCAGTCATCTTAAAAATAAAAGGTCACAGCTGTGTGTGGTGGCTCAAGCCTGTAGTCCCAGCACAGTGGGAGGCTAAGGTGGGTGGATTGCTCGAGGTCAGGAGTTCGAGACCAGCCTGGCCAACACGGTGAAACCCCATATCTACTAAAAACACAAAAATTAGCTGGGCATGATGGCAGGCGCCTGTAATCCCAGCTACTCGGGAGGCTGAGGCAGGAGAATGGTTTGAATCTGGGAGGTAGAGATTGCAGTGAGCTGACATTGCACCACTGTACTCCAGCCTGGGCAATAGGAATGAAACTCTGTTTCAAAAAACTAAAATGTCACTTCTCAGATAGGAGTGACAGATATTCTCAGATACCAACACTTGAGGTATCTTTGACGTAAATTGGAAAAATGGCCTGGTAGAGAAAAAGTAAGGTGAGAGGAAGACACTGAGAGGGGTAGGGAGGGAAATTCAGAGTATAATGGGAAAGGCAAGAAAACTGGGAGGAACACATTTTTTTAGGCCCATGCTTATCTATCCCAGCAGCCAAACAAAGCAGACCCACAAAGGAAAAACATGCAGTTCTTGTCTAAGAACATTCTGAAAATCAACTTCAAACTTAAAACATAAGGAACTACAATCTGAGAACAACTATCACAATGCTCACTGGACTTAAACACGTTACTGAGACCGGGTACACAAATGGGTCAATGTTCTTCAGAGGTCATTCTTAGGCATCACCTGACAGAATACCATGATCAGGCCTTACCATCAAGTGGAGGCTAAAGTGCCTCTATTACTTGGTATGGACTTGCTTTAAAAGCAGACAAAATCACTTCGTTTTCCTGAAGTGCATGAGGACTCTGCCCGCAATAAGATGCAAGCAGAGAGGAGTGGAAGAAGAGCAAAACTGGTCACCATGGGCTCTCTTCTGGTGTACAGAGTTAGAAATATCTCTACAAACGCTTTAAGTAAAAGAATGGGAAGATGCACTATAATACCAAAGGCAGAAGACATTCCTCCCAGAGGAAAGAAGGGAAGTGAACCTCAAAACAGTGTCACAGGGTAATGCTACCAGAGTTGCACAAACTGTGCCCCGGCCCCTGGGGACAAATACTTCAAGGTAAAAGGGAAAGCTGCTTTCTTTTTATCATGTCCCCCTGCTAGTTTTAAAGACTGCAAGCCCGGACTCTTGCAACATTGAACCATAGGTGGGATACGGTGGGGGGAGAGAAGGAGGGTAAGAAACATGAATGGTGTTAGGCCCACCTCAAGGTAAGGGAAAGCAGCTCTCTTTGCCCTTCCCCAGACTTCCCAGTCAGGCAGTTGTTGGTAGGCTATTTGATTTGGGACAAAATTGCAGAGTATGAGGGTGGCTCTCAAAAAAACAACTAGGAAAGCCAAAGTTTAACTGTTTTCCTCTAAGGGTTGCTTAGCTTTACAGAAATATACCAAGAGCCTTAAATCTAACCTGTTTAACTGGGAAGAGGAACAGGAGACAGTTAAAGGCTTAGCTCTAGAATCACCTCCTTCAGGAACATTTCCCCTAGACACAGATTGCTGTAGGTGCTCTTCTCCTTCCTGTTCCTCCATCACAGCACTTGGCAGAGTGTTACATGGTTGGTGGTTTGTGTGTCTCTTTTTCTCCTAGTTGCTGAGATTGTTTATGCTACTAAATCAGCAGCGTGTAGTGCAGCCACACTTAAGAAATGCTCCACATGTATGTGTTGAAGAGAATTGGTGAAATGAAATAACTTTAGCTTTAATGGTTGCAGCCTTGCTTGAGGCTTACTGTGGAATTACTGTGTCTGATTGGAAGCAGCCATTGACTCAGAATTGTTTTATATAAATCCTTCCCATTCCTCTCTTTTTCTTGCCTTCCACCTCCCCTTCCTCCTCTATTACACACAATGCATATTGAAAAATTCTAAGCACATCTGACTACTGACATTCAAGAGATTTAACCATAGAATTTTGGAAGTAAGTTGCTTCATTTTGGAGTCACATTGAATGTGAAAGCCTGAGAATGCTTATTTTTGGCCTGGCGCCTAATCATTAATAGTTGTGCCTTTTCTCAAGCAGTTGAGATTTCTGAATGAATACATGATTTATATATATTTGAATTGTAACTAGTGTAAAAGAACCTTATCTGCTTTGGTTCAGATTGCAGCTTTGACTCTCATCAGTTGTCTGAATTTGAGCTATTTACTTAACTTCTTAATGCTGTTTCTTCATCTGTAACAGAGTTGTAAAGATTTAATGAGATAATAAAAATAGAGCATTGGGAATGATGCTATGTGTAATAAGTGCTCAATAAACCTGAACTTTTAATTCTATTATTATAAAGTAAAATAACGAATTCCACGCTATACTCAAGGTGTCATGATTTTGAAGTGATGTTTGTATATTAATTTGTTATGTATCCTGAAACTTGAATCATTTATGCCTCAGGCTTTTTCAAATTCAGATCATTTTCATCGTGTTCTTGTCTTCATACATTCACCTATTAGATATTTTTAAATTTCATTCTTTCATTATTTATTCATCCATGGTAAGGCTGTATGCCAAAATATTCACTCTTAAATTTTCTGTAAGTCTCTCTCGCTCTCTGCTCTCTCACTGGTATCCTGGGGGCTGTTGGTCACTAGCACCTTCCCAGCTCCCACAAAAGAGAAAAAAAAAAAAAAGATTCAAAGAAGCCCTGGTTAAAAGAATAAGACAGAAAGATTTGGAGGCTTGCCAACAAAATTGGATACATATTAGCTCATTTGATCCATTCCATAGTCCTATGAATTAGACATTATTATTATCCTGAGTCAAAGAGCATTTAGGTAGTTTGACCAAAGCCAAACAGAAAGTGGAGGAGAGAGAAATGAAATTTAGGTTGTCTAGCTCCTCAGTTGTACAAAAATCACATCATCCTTGTCCTGAAATAACTCATTATTCAGTTCAAGAGAGAGGCAGAAAAATAGATATAGCATAGGTAAGTATTAAAAATATGGACTAATGAAAAATACTCAGAAAGCAGAGAGGAGGGAATGGCCAACTGTCAAGGACATCCAGTCTTATTCTGAAGGATAAATGGATTTTCCAGGTGGAGAGGGGTATGCAGACACTGTGGGCTACAGAAACAGAATGTGCGAAGACCAGGGGTAGAAGAGCCTGATTCAGTTTAAGGAATGCCAGCTGTTTGGATGTCTACACAGAAGGAGACATTGCAGACATGACAGTGGATACACACCCCAAATGATGGCACACTGGCATTTAAGAAAACAGCAGAATCAGGAAGGTCATCTCCACTTCCTCCTCACCCTTCTTTTCTGAAGTAGATCAGAAGACCATTATAGAGGTGCCCTCCTTAAACTTAGAATAAAGAAAGATTCTTATCTCCGAAGACACAGGGACGAAGAGAGGCTGAACTTGTCTTGCTAATGAAGAAGTCTTGCTAATGTTGGGACTCAGAATATAATATCTGAAAAGCTTGGTGCTTTGACATGCTGAATATTTTATTTATGTATTTATATATTTATTTTTGGGACAGAGTCTCACTCTGTTGCCCAGGCTGGAGAGCAGTGGCATGATATCAGCTCACCACAACCTCTGCCTCCTGGGTTCAAACAATTCTCATGTCTCAGCCTCCCAAATATCTGGGATTACAGGTGTGTGCCACCACACCTGGCTAATTTCTTGTATTTTTAGGAGAGATAGGGTTTCACCATGTTGGCCAGGCTAGTCTCGAACTCCTGACCTCAGGTGATCCACCTGCCTTGGTCTGCCAAAGTGTGGGATTACAGCTGTGAGCTACCATGCCCAGCCAACACGCTAAATATTTTAAGGTAAAATAGGAAGGCCATAAAAGTGGCCTTAGAGCCAAAAACTTTCTTTTATTTATTTATTTTTTTTGAGACGGAGTTTCCCTCTTGTTACCCAGGCTGGAGTGCAATGGCACGATCTCGGCTCACCGCAACCTCCACCTCCTGGGTTCAGGCAATTCTCCTGCCTCAGCCTCCTGAGTAGCTGGGATTACAGGCACGTGCCACCATGCCCAGCTAATTTTTGTATTTTTAGTAGAGACAGGGTTTCACCATGTTGACCAGGATGGTCTTGATCTCTTGACCTCGTGATCCACCGGCCTCGGCCTCCCAAAGTGCTGGGATTACAGGCGTGAGCCACCACGCCCAGCCGAGAACCAAAAACTTTCTAATCTTCTCTTGTTCTTCACCACTTCAGGCACAGAAAGGAAATTCCTCTGGAATTTCCTTATCTGACAATGGAAATTTCTTTCTAAAACAAAACAAACAAACAAAAAACAAAACAAAACAAAAAAGTAATTGTTTTAAGATTCCTTTCCTAGGAATTTTAATAAATAATCAGGAAAAGTTCAGCAGCAGAGAAAGATAAATGGATTTTCCTTCCATTTACAAAATAAAAGTCTGTCACCAAACCCAAGTAAAGATTTCTTCTATTCTTCTAAGGGTGGTTCTGAGAGAGATTACCTGGGAGACTTTTATCTGCATCATAAAACAACCTTTGTTCACAGTGAAGTTCTGCCCCTCACCTTATCATCCCCTTTCCCAGAGATCAGAGGAACTTTGTCCCAGGCCATTATTCCTTAGGCTTATTCATTTCCACTGAAAACCATTTGCTACCCCTTTCAATTGCCTACATCCCCATTTCCCTCTGCTTTATAGCGTATTTAAGCCTCAATAATCTGGCCTTTTCTTGAGTCTCATATTTTAAGTTCTCCTGTATACCTATGCACATTAATGCATTTATTATAGCTTTTTCCCTATTAAGTCATCAATTGTCAGTCATTTCAGTGAAACTTCATTGGGCAGAGTGAAAGCTTTTTACACTGTTACTCCCAGTTATTAACATTAGGTCATAGTTTCTTATCCAATCATTTTTCTTCATGACAATCCACTTTTTCATCAAACCCAGCACAACCATACACAGGTTTCTCGTATTTCTTCAGGTGTCCATTTTCAGAGGTTCCCCTGACACATAAAATGTATAAAATAAATTTTTATACTTTTCTCTTGTTAATCTGCCTTTTGTTACAAGGGCTTCAGCCTAATGATGGGTGATGAAAATATATTTCTTTTCCCTTACATCACCATGCTAAGGGCTTGAGATTTTATCATATAGGGAATGATGGCACAGTGGAAGAGCATGGGTGAATCATAATTATGTTTGTATTTTATAAAGAACTTTCTGGCACTACAGAAGGGTAAGGCATAAAAATTTAGATCATAGAAAGTGTGGAGAGAGATTAGTGATTATTGCAGTCATACAAATGAGGGATCTTGAGAATATGATTTAGGGATTGAGGGCAGTGGGAAATGGATTTGAAATGTCGTCTTGTTAATTGGGCCCCTAATACTGACTTAGCTTGAATCCTGATTTTGTCCTCTGAGATGCTGATAGAGGTCAACCACCTGCCATCTACAAACTTGATATGTACATCTCTCATAACTTCACCCAGGTTAATGATTAAAATATTTAACAAAAATGACAAGGTGATCTGTGCCTGGAAATAATCTTTTTTTTTTCTTTTTTTGTTACAGGGTCTTGTTCTGTTGCCCAGACTGGAGTACAGTGGTGTGATTTCGGCTCACTGCAAACTGTGCCTCCCAGGCTCAACTGATCTTCCTGCCTTAGCCTCCTGAGTAGTTGAGACTAAAGGCATGCACCATTATGCCTAGCTAAATTTTGTGTTTTGGAGATGGGGTTTTGTCACATTACCTCAGCTGGTCTTGAACTCCTGGACTCATGCCATCTGTCCATCTTGGCTTTGCAAAGTGCTGGAATTACAGGTGTGAGCCACTGGGCCCACCTAGAAATTATCTTTTAGTTTAACATCAAACTCTCTTCTTCTCTCCATCGAAATATTTTGAATGTAGACACAGAATTGATCAATCTTAGAGTTTCTAATCTTTCCTGAGATGTAGCTGCTTTTAGAAAGGGTTTAGAGTTTCTGACCATACAAACATGCCCAGTTTTTCTCTGAAATGTCTATAATCTCGCTCCCCACAGCCAAGTGTAAGAGTTGAGTGATGGCCAAGTTTCTTCTTCCTGATCTGGGATTCTTCAAAGAATGCTTCTGGTGATGGCACAGAGCAGGTCTACTATTACTCAGAGTCCTGATGTGCATTCTAAAGCAAGTAAATGTTGTCCCATTTTCACCTACTTTGGGTGTTAAAGACATCAGTAGGGACAAGAAAAAGTAATATATTTTCTTCACCCAGTGCAAGGTTTATGGTTGATACCACTATACCAAAAAGATTAATAAGAGAAAAGTGTAACACTTTTATTTAATAAAGTTTTATGTTCTTTAGAGATTTAACCCCCAAGGCCCAGGGGGAGCTGTGTACTTTTAAGCAAAGTCTGATGAAAGAAGTGATTAGTTGTGGAGAAATATGATTAAACAAAATGCCACCAAAACACCAGGGATTGGTCTAGGTCCCATTGCTTGATGTACAGAAACCTGATCACTGAGACAACACATATTGCCAGGGAATAATGTTTATTCAGATGTCATCAGCTGGAGAGATGAAACATCAGTTTCACATCTTGTCTTCCAACTAACTAAAATTAAGGATTTATATAGTGGGAAAAAAATGTAACAAAGTGTGGGAAAATGGAAATTATAGAGTGGTAAGGAAGCAATTGTGAGGGATGGGGAGTCTGTAGTCTCATTGCCTGGATGAGGTGATGTGATGAGTTTCAGTTCCTTGACTAAAGGTCAGTTTCCTGGGAAAGGAACTCATATAAGACAAATGTAAGTTTCAACTTTTAATACCAGGGAGGGTCAGTTTCTATCTTTATTTTAAAAAAGACTGTATACATCAGTTCTATGGAACAATTGGATTGAGCTTCAAAAAAAGAAATACGAGTAAGATCTGATAGTAATAAACATGGAGAATTACTCAAGGCCTGTGTTTTCAGATTTTTCCTTGCAACTCTGTATGGCATTTCATCCCCTTGGGTACAGAATAGGACACTGTTCACATGAGGACCTTCAGAGGGAAGAAGAGGAGGTCAGGGAGTGACTTTCCCAGATTCTGTGGCTTGTTTTTCAGGAGAAGAGTTCTATCTTCTACGATGGAAGTCCTTCAAAGAAAGAAATATGGGGGAAGACGAAAGAAGAGATGGAAAAGGTTGGAGAGAGCTTCTCGCCTCTAAGACCCTTCCAATCTCTTTCAGTTCAAAGTACTTAGCACACACACCAAGACACCATGCTTTAGAGTATAGTATGTGACAGCCCCACACGTCCGAGCTTTGTAAATTTGAAGATCATTTTTTCGGGAGGTAATACAAAAGTAAAATTGTAGTGAGTAATTCCCTTTGATCATTGAAAAAAAAAAAAACCAAGATAATTTTCTAACCATTTATTTCTTTCAAGACTTCCTGTTATCTTCTGAATTAGTCAAAGACTGTGTTGATTTGCAAGTGATAGAAACTCAACTTGACCTAGCTTAAGCTATTAGGGACATGGCTTACATCAGTGGTCCCTAATCTTTTTGGCATCAGGGACAGGTTTCATGCAAGACAATTTTTCCACAGACTTGGGGTGCGAGAGTGGTGGTTTCAAGATAAAACTGTTCATCAGACATTATATTCTCATAAGGAGCTCGAAAACTAAATCCTTTGATTGAACCATTCACAATAGGGTTTGTGCACACTTGAACAGATCCTTTTACAAGTGTAATGACTGTCTCCAAGGATTATTTAAATCCTGAAACAAACTATTTACAAGTTAATCTCTTTTTCTGGATCCATTCATTCTTCCTAGTAACTATTTATTGCTTTGTCCCTTAATAGAATTTCTCTTCTCCCTCCCATAACTTGTTTTACCAGAATCCAAGCCCTCATTTTTTTCTGTAACCTTGATATGGTGTATAATTTTATGTAACTCTCTAGGAAGTTGAAACTTCTTTCTGAAGGCTCCTATGTTTACATATTTAATAATTCATATGCCTTTTCTCCTATTAATCAATCTACTTCATGTCAGTGATTTTCAGTGAACGTTTAGCAGGCCAAGAGCCTATAGCTCCCATACTACTCATGTTTCTTCTAGGTTGAAAACAAATTTAAGCGTTCTCACAATCCTCCCTCAGACTTGATAATGTTAAAACCCAATGGATTCTTCTTGCCTGCTCTATATAGAAAGCCAATACGCCAATGGTGGTGTCACAGCAGAGAAAGAGTTTAATTATTGCAAGGTGATAGTGGGAGAATGGGAAATATTTCTCAAATCTGCCTCCTGAGAATTTGGATGCAAGGGGTTTTAAGGATAATTTGGCAGGCAGGAGGCTAGAGAATGGGTACTGAAGGCTGGTTGGGGAATGAAATCACAGGCATGTGGGAACTGTTATTGTGCACTGAATTCATTTTTGGGTGAAGCTTGCTGGTACAGGCAGTGCCAGTTGTTCCACTAGAATGCAAAGTCTGAAAAATATTTCAAACACTAGTCAGGTTTTATAATAGTGATATTATCTATAAGGACAATAAGGGAAGTTACAAATATTGTGACCACTAGCCAAGTGTCTCCTTAGCAGTAAGCAAGTCAGGAAACAATGATTAGTTATAATTTAACCAGGCACGGTGTCTCATGTCAGTAATCCTAGCACTTTGGGAAGCTGAGGCAGGAGGATTATTTGAGCTCAGGTCTTTGAGACCAGCCTGGGCAACACAGCAAGAACTTGTCTCTACTAAAAATTTAAAAACTTAGCCAGGTGTGGTGGCATGCACCTGCAGCACCAGCTACTCAGGAGGCTGAGATGGAAAGATCATTTGAGCCTAGGAGATCAAAGCTGCAATCAGCTGTGATTGTGCTACTACACTCCAGCCTGGGCAACAGAGTGAGACTTTGTGACCAACAAATAAAAATTACCATTAAAAATAAAAATGAAAAAATAGTTGTCATTTAACTATGTACAGGTACTAGCAGAATTCAGTCCCCTCCCGTAATTCTAATCCTGTGGCCTTTCAGTATTTTTACAAAGCTGGTTTTAATCCCCCAAATAGAGGGAGGTAGTTCTGGGAAACTATTATCATCCCTACTTTAAGTTTAAACTCTAAATTCCTCCCATAGTTAGCTTGGTCTATGCCCAGGAATTAGCAAGTTTAGCTTGTGAGATTAAGAGCCAGACAGAGGCAACTATGTTAGATTTCTCTCATTGTCATATATATACATATTTTTTTTTTTTTGCAAAAGTCGTTTCAATAATTTGCTAAGAGTGACTCTTAGAACTCAAAAAAAAGTGCTATACTTATGATTATTGGCTTATAATGATGGACACAGTGAACATCTGATGGAAAAATACTGAGGGCAAGGTCTGCGGGTAGGAAGTACAGAGCTTTTGTGCCCTCTCTGGATATATCACCCTCTCAGCATGTAATCACCTGATGAGTTCTTTTGCTCACTGTACAGACAAAATCAATTCACTGAGACTGCAGCACTACAGTAGAGAAAGAATTTAATGAGATGGCAGCCCACATGGGAAAATGGGAATTATCACTAAAATCAATCTCCCTGAAGGATTGGAGGTTAGGGATTTCATGCATAATTTGGTGGGCAAGGGATTAGGGAATGGGTACTGCTGAATGGTTTGGGATGAAATCATAGGGATATGGAAAAAGTCCTCATGAACTGACGCTGCCTCTGGGTGGGGCCACATGATCAGTTGAGTCATGAGTCATGAGTGTGGGTGGGGTTAGTCTGAAATATATCAATCTTAGGTCCTACAATAGTAATATTATCTGTGGGAAGTAAAAGTTCCTCTTCAAAATTTCCTTTCTTGTTAAAGAATAAATCATAAGTGTGTTAATAACTCTTTGTTAAGCCCTATCCTATGTAGCTGTTAATCATGCCATGCTTACAGGCACATAGTATATTCTATATCTTTGTGCTTTAACCCAAATATCTGTGCTAGACATGCTCACAGGCATGTCCCAGCTCACAGCATATGCCCTTTACCTGTTTAGAAAAGTTTTAAGTTGTTAGCCAATCAGGTTTTAAAGTGTGAGGTCTGGATCCAACCAATGGAGGCGATCAGACACAGCAGTAAGGACAACCCCAAATGCATAAGGGATAAATATGTCTGTTTTCTCTTTGTTCATTGTACTTTCATGGAAAGACGGCTAGTTAGAGTACCCTTCCTGCAGTCCAGGAAGTAAAAATTACTTGCTGAGAGATCCTTTGTCTCAGTGATAATTTTTCTTTGCGGCATTGAGCATCTGTTTCCAACATTATCTATGGGAACAATTGGGAAATTCACAAATGTTTTAGCCTCTGGCCCCATGACTCCTGAGCAGCAAAGGATTATAGAAACCACACCTATCTTATCAGAATTCAGGCCCCTCTCATAATTCTAACCTTGTCGCCTTTCATTAGTCTTACTAAGGTGGTTTAATTTGGGGAAGAGCTATTATCATCTTTGCTTTAAGGTTAAACTGTAAACTAAATTCATTCCAAACTTAGCTTGGTCAGCACTGAGGAATAACCAAGGACAGCTTGGAGGTCAGAAATGAGATGGAGTCAACTATGTCAGGTTTATTTTACTATAATAATTTTGAAAAAGTGGTTTTAAGCACATTGATGTGTTCACCAAACAGGAAATTCTCTAAGCCTCACTGTTCCAGGATTTTCATATGGGGTTTCATTACACTGGCATGATTGACTGAAGTCATTGGCCAGTCCCCTTCCCCTCCAAGTAGGTCTGGGAGTGGGGCTGGACATTCCAACTCTCTAATCATGTGATTGGTTGCTCTGGTGTCCAGCTTTCATGTTTAAGTTACCCAAGGCTTCTCTTTCCTCACCTCATGAGCATAGGCTCAGCAATGGTTAAAGGGGGTGCATTATGTGTAACAAAAGATGCTTCTATCACTCTGGAAATTTCAATAGTTTCAGGAGACCTGTGCCAAAAACCAGGTATAAACCCAAAATAAAATTTTAACCCCCACCAACTGACTGAATGGATTCCCTCTTGGCCAAGGGAATTCCAAAGAAGCCTAAAAAACTAGTTGGGGCCATGATGGGAAGGGGAGAATTGGACATGTCTCATTTTACCCTCTCTCTTTTGGAGTGTTGATACAACTGACCAGCATTAACATTAAAATAGGGATACTCAGGCTCACAGAATAAACTCTTTTTAGCAATAAGATACCAACTCCAACCTGACTCTGGTATAACATCACATAACAGATAACAGGCCCTAAAAGAAATCAAAGTATTTTACCCCAAAACATATTTCTGTGACACATTTTGGAATGGCTCTGCAAAACCATCACTTGTGGGAAAAACTTATATTCTGTAGAGAATCCCCTTTCCTTTCCAGGTCTTTTCCTGATCTAGGAGAGAGTTAAGTAAGAATCTGACACCTTTTAAGGTCTGATAAAAGACATTTATCAGGCTGGGCATGGTGGATCACACCTGTAATCCCAGCACTTTGGGAGGCTGAGGCAGTTGAATTCTTGAGATCGGAGTTGAGACCATTCTGGCCAACATGGTGAAACCCCATCTTTACTAAAAATGCAGAAATTAGTTGGCTGTGGTGGCCCCCGCCTGTAGTTCTAGCTACTTGGGAGACTGAGGCAGGAAAATCGCTTGAACCTGGGAGGCGGAGGTTGCAGCGAGCCAGTCATGCTACTGTACTGTAGCCTGGGCAACAGAGAGAGATTCCATTGCAAAAAAAAAAAAAAAAAAAAAGACATTTACTCTCTACTCTCTGAAGCCTAGAGACTTCATCTATATAACAAGAACTTTGGCTTCCCTCTATCTTAACCCCAAGCATTTCTTTTTGCTGATTTTAACTCTTTAGGCAAAACTTAACTCTTTCAAGCAACTGCAAATCAGGAAATATTTAAATCCACCTATGACCTGGAAGCTCCTGCTTTGAGATGTTCCAGCTTTCTGGGCCAAACCAATGTATTACTTACATTTATTGATGTATGTCTTTGCCTGTAACTTCTGTTTCCATAAAATGTATAAAATCAAGCCATAACCCAACCACCGCGGGTACATGTTCTCAGTACCTCCTGTGGCTGTGTCACAGGTCATGGCTGTTACATTTGGCTCAGAATAAACCTTTTCAAATATTTTACAGAGTTTGCCTTTTTTCATTGACAGCGGGGCAAAGACTAAATATACTTTATATTGTACCATGAGGCTATCAATCCTAATGAGTAATCTATTGTCTGAAGAGGGAGCTGGTCATGCAGTCTGTTGTTCAGATAAATGTATTTTAGGAAGTTTCTTTATCAGTCAATAACATTATTTGTAACTTAACCTCACTGGGTGAGAATTTCCTAAAATAGTAAAGTATGTTACTATAGATGTTTCTAATTCTTAATTCTATTAAGCTGTGTGGTTGATACAGGTTACTACGGGTAGAGTCCTTCCTACCAACAGATTTTTTTTTTTAACTAAGAAAATATATTTAAAGCATTAGCAAAAAGTAAAAATTTTAAAACAACAATGTAAATCTATATACGTTTTAAATAGGGAAAGGCAGAAATTAAGAAACAATTTAGTCCAGGTAAAATTTAGTACATTCAAGAACAAGGTTCATGGCAATGGGAATGGATAGCAAAGGCGTAGTCAAGTGTTGTTCAGAATATAAAACTTAAGGGACTTTATAGATTGAATGGGGAAAGTGAGGAGAGAGAAAGTGTGACCACCACAGCCAATTGGATGAATGATAAAGCTATTTACCAGGTACAGAATGGAGAAGATGAAGCAGATTTTGAGGAATGAACTTAATTTGGATACACTGCTGTTGTTTGAAGGGACAGAAATGAAAAGGTACTTTATGTTTTTTAAATTATAAAAAATTAAACATAGTCCTCGTTGTGAGGCATTTAATTGAGGGGGCAGTTGGAAACACATGTCTGGAGCTCAGGCAGTAGCAAAGCCTGGCAGTCAAAGCCAACTAAAGACCAATGCTATGGGCTCTGTGGATGGTAGCATCTGTCCTTGCCCTGACCTTGTAGTGTCTGTGTATTAAAGTTGCTAAAGCATTGAGACTTGTTCATTTTATTAATTCAATGAAACTAATCAGGCTTCACCATGGTTAATAACCCTCCTTGTAAACCGCAGCAGGAAAATTTCTGATTCCAGGCAGAACACAATGGCCATAAATTTGCACCATGAATTATAGAAGAATGCAGAAATCCTATGCCAGTCCTTAACTGAGCAACTGCAGGAGGCCTAATTGTCTGCAATCCTCTTACTTCCTCATGCTCAAGGTCTGGGAACTAATTTCAATTGCTGATTAAAATGGTCATTTCCTCCCCCCGTATTTTACTGTTCATAACCACATCCTTAGAATTCCACAAATTCCATCAAGTGTTAGGAGTGATGGAGCTGCATAGTCAGGATAAGGCTTTCACCCAGTACTAAGGACACACAGCTAAAAATGAATAGGAAAGGATGCAAGGGGCATGCTGAAAAGTTAGAGGTTTCGGTGGCTAGGCCAGTTTCACCATGTTGTAGTAACTGTTGGAGTTCAGAAAGTAATACCCCAAAGTATGATGCTATGGCATGCTGAACCCTTTGAACAACAGTGAATTATAAGAACTTAGAAGCAGCCCCAGAACCGAGGACTTTTCAACCTTCTCTATTTCCCCCCAAGTAGAAGGTGGGAATCTCTCTTTGAAGCTCCAATATCTGAAGTTTAGAATACAGTTGCCTTTAGTTCCCTCCCTGAAATTGTATTAACCAGAGAATATTAGATTCATAGAAAGGAAGATTGAGTAATGTCACCACACCTAGACACTTTGACACGGGCTATTGTTTTCCAGTCCCATTCAATTTCCAAAGAGAATCACTTACAAACTATCATTTACTATTTGGGCTCATCAACTCTCCTGAAAATAATTACTGCCATTCAAAATTGCTTATATTCCCCCATTGCCCTATCCCCTGTGAAGGGAGTATTTAAGCAACAACCATTTGGCCCTTCTTTGAGTATCATACTGTTACCTGGCCACGGGAGGACAGGGGCTCAGCTCCCTCCCCGTCCTCGCCAAAGATGTAACCTCACGCAGGGTCTCAGCTTACTGTTCAAGTAAATATTGGACCCAAAGAATTTAGTAGAAAGCAATTTATTAGGCAGAGAGAGAGAGCGAGAGCGAAAGAGAGAGTTCCCACGCTGTCATGGGAGGGGAATCCGAAGGGGATCTCCACACAGGTAGAGAGAGAGGGAGAGACAGCTCCCACCCTGTTGTGGGACGGGATCCCAGAGAGAGAAATCTGCACAGGTAAAGAGCAAGGGGTTTTAACCCCGGAGTTATTCCCTCTTCATTCATGTTCCTGTCCAATGAGAGGAGTTCTTGCAAACTTCCTCTGGAGTGATTGCTCTTTGACTCTGAACCCAGATTGGTTGCTTGGGCCCACACAGAGCCCATCCATGCAGGGCTTTTGGCGGGCTTTCTGAACAAAGAAGCTCACCTGGAATTTCTACTTACCCCGCGTGGGAAATCAGACAAATAACTTTACATTTGAAACCCCTGTGGTCCCCGGATGGGGTCATGGATGGAGGTACTGTGCTGGGAAATTCCTGCCTTTGAAACACAGGGAATTTTCCTTAATACAGTCCCTCACTACCTTGCTTGGCTCTTGCGCACACTTGCACATTCATACATTTATGTGTCCTTTCTCAGTTAATCTAATGTGAGTCTATTGCAGCAGACTTGAATGATAGGAAAATATTTTCCTTGCCTCTATATAACCAATATTCTAGTGAAGGCAAAAAAAAAAAATCTTCATTTTTCTTTAATGCTTACCTTAAGATAAAAGCCAGAAAGCTCCTAATACTTTTATAAACCTTTAGAATCAAGTAAAAGATCTTAAAGACTTTTGAAAAACTGAGGTTAAGTCCAGATGACTTACTTGACTCAGAGTCTTGAATAAAGCAGCTAGTGGCAACCTCCAAAATTCAGACTCTTCCTGAATACTCTTACACATCCAAGGTCAAAGCAAAGGGCTTTAGTATGGATTTTCATTTCTTTTTTTCTATAAAACTGGATTTGTTACCTGTGATCAAAGTTAAAGAGGTATTTACACTTGAAGGCCTAGAGGCCTTCTAAAAATATTGTCTGCAAAATTTTTATTTAACTCATTTTTAAACTTATTCATTATTGTTAAAATAGTAGAAAATGAATTAGAGTTGAAGGCAGATAAACTGAGTTCTAATTTTAGCATTTATTGATTCATCTAAGCAACATGTTTGCAGATCTGAGTGACATTGGGCAAGTGATAGAACTTCCATGTGTCTCAACTCTTCCTTCACAAATTAGTCAGTGAGATTAGATGATGTCTCAATTCATTCCAGCATCCATATTCTTTTATAAAATTAAAGATGAGTTCTATTGGGAAAAGAATAGTTCTACTCAATTGTATTTACCTCTTTAAAAAAACAAATGTCACATACATAAATAAAAAATGGTGTAATGATGAAACATTAATAAAGATACCAAGTCAGAAAGAACTGAGCTTGTCATTAAAACCTAAAAAGTGGCAGACACCATCCCTGTAATCCCTGCATTTTCAGAGGCTGAGATGGGTGGATCATCGGAAGACAGGAGTTCAAGACAAGCTTGGCCAACATGATGAAACCCCCTCTCTACTAAAAATAAAAAAAATCAGCCCAGCATGGCGGTGCTTATTTGTAATCCCAGCTACTTGGGAAGCTGAGGCAGGAGAATCACTTGAACCCAGGAGATGGAGGTTGCAGTGAGCTGAGATTGGACCACTGCACTCTAGTCTGGGGAACAGAGCAAGACTCTGTCTCAAAAAAAAAAAAAAAAAAAAGTATCAGATGCAAGGTAGTGCCATGAGAATTCCAAAGCTTTCAGTTTGAAAGATATTTAATTTATATGTCTTACAGTTGGAATTCTATTAGAAAAATAGTCAGGATTTTTGTATAGACTTTCTCACCCTACCAAATTCTTAATTCTTTGTAATAAAACAGAGGGGAAAATTAAAATAGAGCCAGAGCTGAATCGAACATCAGAAATATTGTTTTGCTTAATCATGTATTTCCTTTTCTCAATCATATTTCTACTCCACTGCACGTTGTATGATCATCTAGGTTATGACAATAACAAAAATTACAAACACTGTTTTAGCACAGCTATGTGCCAAACATATGTTATATGCTTTACACAGTTTCACACTGGATCTTCACAGAAATTCAATAAAATAACCATTACAATTACCCCCACTTAACAGAGGAGGAAATGGAGACTTTGAAGTCTTTATAAGTAACTTGCCTAGGTACACACTACTTAGCTACTAAGCATCAGAGTTAGAATTCAAATCCAAGCCTCTCTGTGCTTAAAGTCAGAGTTCTTGGTCTCTATGTCACATTTCCTACTTTCTTTCCCTTGTCTCTACACAACAGTAGATGTCATAAGGATTAGTGCTGACTCAAAGGGAAAAGAGAGCTGTTCTAGGTTTGACTTATAGGCACACGGCATCCTTAAGAGAACGTCGTAAATAGTTGTTGGCTGGTCCGTGTACGTTGACTTCACCACAGAACAACTCTGGAGATAAATTTACTGACTAAAATTTTACCAGTTATTTAATCCAATGTAAAATATAACATCATTTCACATAAAGAACAACACATGGGTAATGAGGTTCAGAACATACCACCCCAACATATGACTATAGGAGACCAGAATACACCACTCTAAAATATGCCTCTTTGGCATATTGATTATTTTGAGCTGGTTGTTTTGGAAAACTGCAGACACATAAGCTATGAAAGGCTATCCCTTTGTAAAGAAATGTACATTCATAGGGGAAATTTTCATTAGGAAGTTATCTGTGTCGGGAAGAGAGCTACTCTGAGACAACTTTTATCACTTGAGAGATTTTTAGCTGAATAACAAGGCAACTTTTATTCATGATACATTTCCCTCCTTTACCCTCCCCTAATTTGTCTCTATCAGTCCCTAGAAGCCACAAAATCCTTTTTTGCAGCTCAGAATGATATCTAAAAGTCATCTGGCTGCTTCTTTGAGTCTCATATTTTTGTGGAACTCCTGTGTGTACCTTTGCAATTAAAATTGTTTTTCTCCTGTTAATCTGTCTTTTGTCAACTTAATTTGTAGACCAGCCAAAGAACATCAAGGTCACATAGTGAGTCATTTGCAGAAACAAGGCAGAATCTGGTCCATCATTTGGCCTTATGGTCTTTTAAACCTATCATTGTTCTGGGAAAGTTAAAGGCGATTCATTTCTCACCATTATTTTTTTCTGTGTGATCCAGCCTTTCATGTGGAAATTAGGGGCTCCTTCTGCATGGCAAATAGGAGAGGGAAACAAACTGTTAAGATGTAAAGGATTAACTTCATGTGTGTCTCGCATGTTAGCTGTGTCTCCTGATCTGTAAGATTTGGATAACTTAAGCCACCATTTGAGAATATAATTCCATGCTTACCACTACTGAAAATTCTTGAGATACTCGTAGCCTCATGATCACCTGTAGCCCTGAATCTCAGCTTCCGGTGGCTCAGGGATGTTTATGGGTTTATCCCAACATTATGCTTCTCTGGCTTTGTTTTACACCTCATTGAACAAAAACATCAACTTCAGGCCTTTCTTCATGTTCAATTTAAAAAAGATCTTCTCACAAGGGCTTTATGTAAAGCAGATTATGCTCAAGTTTTGGACTGGGGCTGATGAGAGAGGAAGAAATTACATCTCAGCAACATAAGCAACCAAAAGTTAAACATTAGACATTCATGTCCATAAAATTTCATCAGTCACTTTGCTGCAGGGGATGTGAATTCACTGTTTTAAAATGCATAGTTCCTGCTTGGGTGGTTTCTCCATTTCTCCATTCCAGCTTTTTATCCTTCTCTCTTTTGATCCTGAAATCCCTATTCTTTTCTCATTTAAATACCATTGCAGTACATACAGTCCTGAACTCAACCATCGCACTTGTGTCTCTTTGCCTGAGCATTTTGTCTGGTCACCACGGTCAGCCCTAAGCATGTGATTTTGCATGTCTTAGGCCCAAATTACTGGATAATATCCCATCCTCAGATAATTCTCAACCAATGATTGATGGATACCCACACATAGATACCCCAGGTTCCTCATCCTTGGCTTAGGTGACTCTGAGCCTACATTCTAAAAGGAGTCTTACAATCCTTTGGCATGTTTAAGTTCTCAGTGCTAATACATGTTTGATTGGCTTTTTTCTCTTCTCAGTCCCTCACTCCTCTACCAGTGTTTTACAAGTTCACCTCCCAAATAAGGCAGTTTTCTCAGATCTTTGTTTCAGGGTCTGCTTCTAAGGGAATCAAAAATAAGACATGCTCACCTGAAAGATTTATGAGTTATTTCCCCAAACATCATTTGCTCCCTAAAAGGAATTATGATGAAAATTGTTAAGATAAAATATTTATTTTTCCCTTCTGCTATATGTATACTTTTCAGAAAGGTTTACTAATATAATCAACTTGCTATCTGGAGGGATAAGACAGCAATGACTCTGAAAGTGTGAGGTAACCAAGGCATACTAATTTATCCTGATCTTCCCATAAAAATGGCATTTTATTTAGAGCATCGGTACTTTTACGCTGGAGAATCACATGTCTGGCAAGAGGTATCAAGGCTTAAGTTGAAAATGCCAGTAGGAGTATACCTCATATGTGCTTCCCAAGGAAATTAATTTTAATTCCAAGGTGAAGTTTGAGAGTCATGATTCTTCTCAGCTTTATGATAATTTAGGAAATAGTAATTCAGCATTTACTATGTGTTCAACACCATGCTAGACCTAGGAAATATAGAGATGAAAGTACCTATTAGGTGCCCTGCAGGTGTTCATATTCTAATGGAGCAGACAGGTTTTAATAAGTTATGTTAATTCAGGATGGTAAGAGCTCTACTAGAAGGATGCATAAACACTATGTTAGCAGGGTATTATTCTTTGCATGAAACAAATACTTAACAATGGCTTGCTAGATAAATGGAAGAACAAAATGAAGTCTTTCTGGGTGAAGAATGGAATTTCTGTACTCTCTTACTTCTGAAATTGTCCTGGAAACTTTGTGTCAATGATCTTTGTGTACAGATATCAAAATTCAGGTTTCAACTTTAATCAAGGATGTTTTAGAGTGTCAGAACCAGGAATAACTTAGAGGTCATTTAATTCATTTAGTGAAAAAAATATAAAGGTTAATGGAATATTCCAAGGTCAAATAGAAAAACCATCCAGTTTCATCCTATTACATTTTACATAAAAGACTTCTTCATAACACACACATACACACACACACACACACACACACACACACAGACAGGCACACACAGAAAGTCATACTCCTCTACTCAAACAAGTGAAAATTTGAATTAGAAAAAATAAAGCACCACATTTAGCTAAAGTTTTCTCAATGTTTCCCAGGGAAAGGGAACATTAGTACAACTGAACCATTTCAAATATGGTAAGACCGGTATATGACACAATGGAATTGGATTTAGAATAATAGCCTAGGTTGCTTACAAAAGTCCATAGATGACTCTTTTGAGAACAACCTCAAGCTTGCCTTTATGTTGAAGAAGATCCTGGTTTATATCTTCAGTTTTTCAGGAAATGTACTGTTTATCTATTTTTCAGGGAATTTCCCATCATTGAATCTCTAAAAGAGAAAACAAACTCTTTTGGAATTTTATTTTGCTGTTAAAAGTGAGAGAAAGAGAATGCAGTAAAAATTTCAATTAAAACTGTAGCATTTGGAAGTGCATGGGTTAAGGTTACACTGCATTTATAGGAAATCTCTTTCTGGCTTTGAGGAAGGAGAAATAATTGCATTGCCAGATCCTTGTGAAGACATGTATTGACAGTAGTGGGTAATGCTCTTGATATAAATTGTCATCTACTTGAATAACTGGCATTTTGCTTAAAAAATGTGATGGAGAATTGACCAGAGAAATGCAGGAAGAAAAATGGAGCTAGAGAAATGATTTAATCGTGCTTTAAAACATGATTAGCCGGTTGAAGATGAAGCAAAAGTTTTTCTTCATTTATGCAGGAAGAAGACAAGAGTTAGAGCTCCTTAAGATGGCCCAAAAGTTTTTGTATTAAATTATTTGAATGATATTTGAATGATATACATAGTTCTAAAAAAGAATGCTCTTTTCAGAAGATTTACAAATGAAATCCAAATGAAATGGAAGTGACTGACCTGACGAGCATTAGGTGAAAGATGAATGTGTGAGTCTGACAGAAGAGAAGCCAGAGGGTTCATATACTAATGAAGTATTTGATTTTAGCAGAGAGGAGTGAGCATTTTTTTTTCTTTTTTGTCTAGAAGTAGTTGTCATTGATGGCTTAAAAGGTTTTGCTAGCTAGTTTGAGGTGATAGCAGTTTACTAAATTACACCTTGCCAAATCAGAATTATATTGAGCAATCAAATAGCAAATCTTGAGTTTGAAAGTTCATGCAACCAAGTAGAGGTCAATACATAGATGGAGAATGCAAATACCCAGAAAGTCAGAATCAGACCTTATTTATCCTTTTATTTTCACTGAGCTGGGCCTGTATAAGTAGACAATAGCCATTTTGCTAAATCTGTATCAAGTGCCAACCATGTGCTAGACTTTGTGCTGGGCTGAGAACACAAATGAGTTTATATTCTGGTAAAGGAAAACATTTAAGATGAACTAATAAATTAGATGCAGTGAAAAACTGCAGTATTGAGGTGCTGTGACTGGAGCAACTAGAAAGAATATTAGTAAAAGAATAATCTGAACAGGTGGATCAGAGAAGCCTACACAGGAAAGAAAATGATGGATTAATTCCTTGAAGAAACAGTAGGCAATCACAAGGTGAATGAGTAGTGTCAGGGCCAGCCAGGGAAGAAAACAGACTATGTAAAGACACAGAGGCATTATGTAGTATCTTATATTTGGAGAATTACAAGAAATTCTATATTGTTGAAGAGAAAGATACAAGGGCAGGAGAGTGGGTAGGGGAGTAATTTTGACAAGAGATATGGCTGGAAAGTTAGGCAGGAGGCTAGATCATGGAATTTTCTTGCTAGACAAAGTTTGTTGCTAATGTTTAACAAACTAACTTGCTTTGCTGCACTGTGAAAGTCTCAATACAATTTCTATGTCTGGCTGTGTTTTGATGAATAATTTTAAGAATTTGGAGCTATCAGTTTGTCTAGAAAACAATATTCAGACGGTGGAAATAAAGGAGTGATGAGATCTGGGCTACAGAGCTCTTGAAGGAGTTCTTCACACATAGTGAACTTATCTGAAGTCAAAAAATTGACCGTGAACTGTGCTTGACAGTATAAAACAGTGGGAAGTGATGTTAGGGCAGTAAGCATGTTTTGGTATGACACAATGTATATTTGTTTCTCTGGGTTACATGGGAGCTTTATCTTCAGAAGAAACTTCAAGGTGGTTGTAAAAGATTGAATGGTGTTCCCCCAAAATTCATGTCCATCTGGAAGCTCAGAATGTGACATCTGGAAATAGTTTTTGCTGGTATATTTAGTTAAGTTAAAATGAGTTCATTTTTGGGTTAGATAAATAGAAAAAAAAAAGATGAGATCACACAGGATTAGGGTGGACTTTAAATCCAATGATTGGTTTCTTTATAAAAAGTGGAGAGGACACACAGAGACATACAGGACTATATAAAGACAAAGGCGAAGATTGCAGTGAAGTAACACCAAGGAACACCAAATATTGCCAGAGTCACCATAAGCTAGAGGAGAGACATGGGACCAATTTTTCCCTTGGTATTTCTAGAAGGAACCAACCCTGCTGATGGCTTGATTTTTGATTTCTAGCCTCCTATTGGGATATAAATTTCTGTTGTTTTAAGCTAAGTTCATGAAAATTTATGACTAAAACTCTAGGAAACTAATACAATAGCAAAATATTTTGATAAATTGAGAAGTTAATAATTAGTTATCAGGCACTCTAACAGATTTGGCGTTTCATGAATTCTGCCCGAGATTTTGTCATGAAATCTAAACTATAATTAAAATTCCAGGCAATGATTTTGGGAAACAGACGGGCTTAGAAAAATGTTTAAAGTTTGAACCTGTCATGTTTAGGTTTCCTTGATATCTGTTTCTAGTGTATCACAGTCTGATATGCTAAACAACATACTCACTGACAACAACTAAAAATGAGTAACCTGTTAAAACTATGCATTAGTAAGCTAACAAGATGGTAAGGCATCCTGAGATTCCACTGCCGTGAACATGGGGCTCCAGAAAGGTGAGCCAGTTCTGATGTCAGCTTTGGCCCATCTACTGGTCCTTCATGACCTTCACTTCCTAGTTTGAAGGCTATGCGGAAACAGGGGAGCAAGAGACAACATATAGAGCCCAACCAAGGTGATGAATCTAAATACGACCCCCTCTTAACACTGGGACTCTGAAGGACCACAATTACCGTGCAAGGGTGAAAAATAAATTACTCACAGAAGGAAATATCAAAAAAACGTATCTGTCACCATCTTGGTCTTCTGTTACCACGTTGGTCTTGAGTAAAAGTGGGAAAAAAAATCTCCCTGAAATGTCTTAGCTATGAGCCTATTTTCTAGCCACTTTGTAGCCTAAGTTTATATTAATTGTGGAGGTTCAAAAAACTCAAGCCAAGGTTTAATTTTAAAGTGGCTCCAGGTTGAGACAAAGGCAAGTCCTCTCTTAATAAATTCACCTTCAATCAGGCCTTGAATAAATGGAACTGATAAGGTTTATCAGCATAACAAAGCCTGACAAACACACACAATACCAGAGAATAGGAGCAGATGTGAAGTATCTGCAGATACTGGAATTATCAACTGAAACATATAAACTTTCTATGTTTAACTTGTTACAATAAATACAATACAGTACTAACATAAGTCTAGATGAAAATAAAATATGATAAAAATGCTTGAAAATGAATCAAACAGAACTTCTAGATATAAGTAAGTACAGTAAATCGAATTTAAAACCATAATAAATGGTTAAAGAGCAAATAATATACAGATGAAAAAAATGAACTAAAAAACAGATATGAAAAAATTACCCAAAAGCTATCCAAAGTGATACAAAGGTAGACAATTTCAAAGAGAAGAGTTTTAACATGTTACAGTGAAAAGGTCTAACACGCAGCTAATTAAGATTATTAGAAATTATTTAGAATTACAAAATAAAATAATGGAATGTGTGAGAGGCAAAATGAGAAGGAATTATGCCTGAGCATTAAAAATAATTAAATAATTTGAAATAATATAAATAATTTAAAAATTAAAAAAAACTTAAAGGCTTAATGAATCCTTAATTTCAGGAAGCCTAAAAAGTTCTAAGCAGCTTAAATAAAAATAAATTTACTTCTAGATATTTGCCAGTGGAATGGCAGAAAACCAAAGAAAAAAAGATGACCATAAATGTAGTCAGATAGAAAAGGCAGTTTATCTGAAAAAGAATAACAAGTAGACTAATAGCAAACTTCTCAAGAGAAGTAAAGGAAGGGAGAAGACAATGGAATATATTTTAAAGTAACTGAGAGGAAATAGCTGCCAACCTAGAAGTTTATATCCAAATAAACCTATATTTCAAGGATAAATGTAAAACTATTTTTAAAGTAAAAACAAAGGCATATTGTCAACAACAGATCTTTACCAAAGGAACTAGATCAAGTAGAAAGAAAAAAATCCATGATGAAAGTTCTCAAGTGAAAGATGGGTTTATGAGTAAGGAAAAGTTTAATATGATGCTACATTTGAACAAACACTATATAAAAACAATCAGAGTGTGCTGTAGGCTTAAAAGAAGATAGAATTAAAATACACAGAAATAATAAGGTGTATTTTGGGAGGAGGTGACTAGAGTTAAATTTGATTAATTTTTAAAAATTATGTCTATTAGTATTGCTGGCATAACCACTAAAAGACTAGAAAATCACTTACATAAGCTACATGCTATCTGAGGGCAAAAGAGAATTCATATAAAAATTCAATTAATAGAAGTCAAAGAAAAGAAGTTAGTAAAAAAACAGCACACAGAGCATAAGATACAGTGGTGACAATAGCTTTAAAAGTATTACAAATCACAATAAATGCAAAGGGCTAAACTCTTTAAAGAGACAATGATAGCGAATGCAATGTAGTATCCTGAATTAGATGCTAGAGCAGAATAAGAGCATTAGTGAAAAAACTAATGAAATACAAAAAAGTCTGTAGTTTACTTAGTTGCACTCTATTGAAGTTGATTTTTCAGTTTTGACAAATGTATCAAGGTTATGCAATATGTTAATATGAGAGGAAGCTAGGTAAAGGGTATAGAGGAACTTTGTTATACTTGCAACTTTTCTGTAAATTTAAAATTATTTCAAAAAAGTTTACTTAAAAAGTCAAAGGTAGTTCTATTGGATTTAAGAAAAACTACAGCTCTTTCATTTATGAGAGATATAACTAAAATGAAGAATCAGACTACTTGAAAGTGAGAATAAAAGCTATATGTCATCAAACCCCAATAAACATAAATATGGGTGCTGGGCATGGTGGCTCACAACTGTAATCCTAGCACTTTGGAAGTCCAAAATGTGAAGACCATTTGAGGCCAAGAGAGCAAGACTAGTCCAGGCAACATAGTGAGACCCTGCCTCTACAATAATAATAATAAAAAAAAAATTAGCCAGTTGTGATGGTGGTGGTGCACAGCTAAACTCTCAGCTACTTGGGAGGCTGAGATGGGAGGATTTTTTGAGCCCAGGACCTCGAGGCTGCAGTGGGCTGTAATCACGCCACTGCACACCAGCCTGGATGACAGAGTAACACCATGTCTCAGAAAAATGAAACAAAACATAAATATGGTATTGCTGTTATAACGCATCAGACTTTAAAGCAGAAAGCTGGGTACACATAAACATAAAGACTGAAAAATGTCTGGTGTCTAATGGCTCATGACTGTAATCCCAGTACTTTGGGAGCCTGAGGCAGGTGGATCACTTGAGGCCAGGAGTTCGAGACCAGCTTGGCAAATGGTGAAACTCTGTCTCTACCAAAATTATAAAAATTATCCCAGTGTGGTGGTGCACACCTGTAATCTCAGCTACTCGGGAGGCTGAGGCAGGGGAATTGCTCGAACCTGGGAGGAGGAGGTGGCAATGACTTGAGATTGCACCACTGCATTCCAGCCTGGGAGACAGAGCAAGACTCCATCTTAAATTTAAAAAAGATGAAAAGAATAGACAATGGGGACTGTAAAACAGGGAAGGTGGGAGAGGTGCAGGAGTTGAAAATTGCCTGTCAGGTACAATGTTCATTATTTGGGAGATGAGTACACAAAAAACCCAGTCCCCACCAAAAAGCAATACATCCATGTAATAAATAAGCACATGTACCCCTTGAATCTAAAATTTAAAAAAGTGGTACTACAGCAGCTTTCTGTGGTGGTGGCGGGGGGAAAGTGGTGGTAAGCATGTCATGGCTTGTGTGACCTAATGTTTAGTTTCTGGGGAGGTTTCTCACCCTATCCCTACCTCACAATCCAAAGGATCACATTATATGCTCTCATCAACTAAAAATACCATGTTTGATGTAGAAATAAAAGTGTTTGCTCATCTTAGATGAATGAGTTTTCTTTATTAAAAGCAATATTTGACAGGTGAAGAGAGAGCAATTTCTCTTCAACATCCCTGGCTACATGAAGGGGCTATGAAGGTTCTGAATAAAGAGACTGGGAATTCCTAAACCAAAATTCACTGGCATAAGACAACATTTTTCAGAGTGTGTATTTGGAAGATATTTGGTCCAATACACATTTATCAAAAAGAAAAAGGTTTATAATCAATTGAGTTTAGAAAATAAACTAGCATTACTAGAAATAAAGAGGGTTACTTCATATTTATAAAACAATCAACTCTCAATGTTGATAAAACAATTAAAAATATAGGGATGTTTTATTAGTCCATTCTCACATTGCTGTAAAGAACTACCTGAGAATGGAGGATTTATAAAGAAAATAGGTTTGACACAGTTCTGCAGGCTGTACAGGAACCATGGCAGGGGAGGCCTCAGGAAATGTACAGTCATGGCAGAAGTGTAAAGGAGAAGCAAGCACCTCTTACCATGGTGAGCAGGAGAGAGACAGTGAAGCAGTAAGTGCTATACACTTTGAGACAAACGTATCTTGTGTTAACTCACTCACTATCACAAGAATAGTATGGGGAAGTCTACCCTCATGATCCAATCACTTCCCACAAGATCCCTCCCCCAACATTGGGAATTAGAATTCGACATGAGATTTGAACACAGAGCCAAACCGTATCATATGTAGTAACATACCCTCAAAGTATATCAATAAAAGATTGACAAAACTATTAGGAGGAAGAATGACATATTCATTCTCACAGTTAAAAATTTTAATATTTCTCTCTCAGTACTTAATGGATGAAGCAGACAACAGTCAGAACAAATATTGATTATTTGGTCAATTCAACAGCAACCTTGATAAAATGATCTGTTCTATATAGGACATTATGCTTAGCAATTGGAGAATACACATGAGTATTTTAGAAATTTTGAAATATTGGAGGTTCTAATGACCTATTATTGATTTCTACCTTAATTGCATTGTGGTTCAAAATGAATTCTTTCTACTAAACCATAAGTAACTCAGTGAATTTCAAAATCAATTTTCATGTCCTGGGTAAACTTGGAAAGAAGGTCAGTATAGAATATTTATAGCCAGCTTTGAGAGAAATGCAGTTATAAACTTTTATACTAGAAACAAAGGATGAATGTTACTATGCTAACATCCATTTTAAGGGGCTAGAAAAAGAAGAGCAGAATAAAAAATTGGGCATTTTTCTACCCCTTAATATCAGTGATTAGAGAATGACTGTAATTCTTTGTTGAAATGTCATAAGATAAAAGACCCTGAAAGTATGATGTGATAATATGACCCGTTCCAAAAAAAGTCTGCCAGTGAGCTATGGTAGCTCAATAATACTGCTTATTCTTTCAGACGGCTGTGGGAATGTAAGCGTGGGCAGGACTAAGCTAGGCTAGAGGTTGGGGCAAAGACTTCTTTGAAGAAAAAGGATTAAAACTGAACTCTCAAGGGCAAGCAGGATTAATTTATCAAAGAACCCTTACTGTACAACCCTGAAGAAGGCTATCTTTTGGATGAGAAGTTTGGTTCCTCTTTCCTGGCTTCAATGAAATCTGACACAGAGCTCAGAGAAAACCTTGCCTATCAGGGACATGGAAGAGCTGGCCAGCACTAAACTTCTCTTTCTCAGGAACAAGGCCTTTGCTGTCTCTTACTGCTGAGAATTCATGAGTCAAAGATGTTTGTCTCATTAACCTCATGTTAGGGAGAAGAGGATGAAAATGAGTCGATCAATCAGGACTTTGTTTCCTAGTAGCTGATTATAATCATCCAGATACATATGCCTGATTGAAATTGTTCATGATTGAAGATTGGATAGCTGAAGGCTGTTGGTCTCATGGAAGTTTAATCAAATGTTTGATGCAGTGAAAAATGTACTGGACTAGGAGGCAGGGGACCCCAGTTCTTGTCTCTACTTCTTCTATAACCAGCTATGCGACTTGGAGAATTTCCTGTTACCTCTGTATTGCCAGTTTACTAATTTGAAATGAAGGAGTGGGGTTTCATAATCTATGAGACCCTGTTGAGCTGACTAACATCTCTACTTATCTTCACTAGAGTGTGAACAAGACCGCCTGTGCTTTGGGTATTGGGTTGTTGGGCAATCTAATGGCAGTGGTGATAATGATAGCTCTAAAAATACCTAACTGCATTCTAGGGACTACACATTTCACATGCCTGACTTTATTTAGCACTCACAATAACCCTATGAGATGAAGAATACTCGGCCCTATCTTACAGTCAGGAACCTGAAACAAAAAGAAGTAAAGTAACTTGCCCAAGGTCATGTGCTCATAAAGTATGGGGTCAGAGGTAGACCAATCACACAGGCTGACTGCACGTACCAACCACATACATACTACCTTGCCATATGAGAAGGTGCTTGGGGAGAAAAGAGCGGGGATATGAGAGAGACCACCACCATGGGAAAGAAGGAAATGGAGTAAAAGGCAGGTTGGGGCTATGAAAAACTTCATCTGTTTTCCAATTTGGTTTAAGACAGGCCATGCATAGCAAGGCAGCCACACTGCACATCTCCAAGAGTGTTAGCCACATCCACAGAGTGTGTTCTGCAGCGGGCAGGTATGTGCAAACCTACCCCCAGAGCTGAGAGGCTGAAGAAAAAGACTGGCATATTTCGTGTCTCAAAAAGAAACATTTAATAGGGACTTACAAACAGAAACTGTCTGTGTCTTAGGTGTAGGTGAGACAAGATGGTGGATCCCACACCATTACTCTCCAGACCCAGGGCTGATATACCACAGAGGACTCAGAATGGGTGTGTAGGAGGATTGAAATACAAAAACATCAAGATAGTTTGACCTAAGGGCAGAATTTATGGTAAGAACCTGCTCTTACATAAGGAACAACAGATAAACTGGAAGTATTAGAGGCCTTCCCAAAACAGGTGTTAACTGAAGTCAGCATGGTAGATTAGCACCCAAGATGGAGTTGCTTTGGCCTCCACAGGGTGCAGTGTGAATGGTGCACTCTGGAGTTGTCCAACATGGATCCCTGGACCCAGGCAAAGTAGAATAAGAGGGGCAGCATGTAGCTCCCCCTCTCAAAATTCCTTCACCCCTTTCCTCTCACTGCTTGGATGAGACCCAACCTATTCTAAATTTATGTGAGGTGGATGTAGGAGGTGGGAGGCAGAAATCAGCATTTACAAAGATAAAATTTTAATGTGCTTAATATAGACCAGAAAGGTTTCAAAATGTAAAGTTCATTTATTCAAGAAAAGATTTTCATATCAACACACAAAGACACATATGAATCTGATTGTTTCAGATATCCTAGCAGAGAGAATCTTCTTTCTTTCTTTTTTTCTGTAGGTCAAGGTATTTGGAAGATGTATACAAACTCTTGGCTTTATTTGGCTTACTTACCCAAGAAAATGTTTTCTTGGGGTCTTGCTTGCAAAGTAAACTCTTACAAGACCATAGACATTTCCCTTTAGTCCTGTAAAACTTGCAAGACCAAAGGGAAAGCTCTATGGTCTTAGAAGAGTTTAGGCAGTGTGCTCTCTGAGTAGATGATAGAAATGGACACAGAAATTCTAAATTACTATATAAAGGGGATTTGAGTTGAAGGACAGGTGATTAATAACAGGAGCCTGGAATTCTGAGATGATTGTGTCCTTGTGAAAAGGAGTATTTATTTCTTGCTTCTGCTCAAAAACAGGAGGGACCTATTACCTAGAATCTTTGAGGCCCTTTAGAAACCAGTGGCCTTTGATAAGTTTTCCTGCTTTAATCGGAGTTATTTTCTTGAGGTTATGTTGATTTGATTATATTATCATGCCTGCTACATTATGATCCTGTTGAAGGAACAGCCTTAGGCAGTTAACTTTGTAACAGCAAAAATAAATATGATTTACAAATTTGGACTTTCATAAGAATCATGTCATTAAAAAAAGAGAATCAATCATGTCAGAATTTTTCATTCATTCGTTCACAAAATGACGGATAGGAGGCAGGACTAACTTGCTGCTCCCGCTCAGATGGCCGGAGCAGTGCGTGATGACTCACATTGTAAACTTTTGCTCTGAGAACTACTGCAGGAACATACCAGGAAAACCGAGAGAATCCACGGATCCTTTGAAAGCAGATGGCTGTTGCAGGCCTCTGGAAACAGCCAAAAAACTGCCCAAAGTGTGAAAGTGTGAAAGGGGGATTATCTGCCCTCAAACACAGCCTCACTGAGGAAACTGAAGGTACAGATCACGAAAGAAGGATTTGATCTTACCTGAGCTGAGACAAATTTAGTGAGCTGAGCAAAATACAGGGGTAGAAGAAGCAGAGGGATGAGCCCTGTGGGGTCTTTATGTCCCAAGGAAAGCTATGTCTGACTTTGTCTCACAGAGGTCCTTGGGGAGGGCTGCCAGAGGAACCAGGAAGAAATCACGAGGAGAAGGAAACTTCTAGCTGAACTATGCAACAATTTTGACTAAACACAAAATTCCCTGGACAGAACCTGGGGGAGGAGGTGAATCAGGAGTGCAGACACAGCACAGAACCTGTAGCAGGTGGGGAGATGCAAAACCTGAAAACCCTGCTGGCTTTCTCAGCTGTGAGACTGGTATCCTGGGACAAATTCTCAGCCCTGATCACCTGCAGCCTGGAAATAAACTTTTTGCTGTTGGGGGTGGGGCACAATGGGAGTGAGACTGGCCTTTTGGGCTGTGTGGGAGCTGGGTGAGCCCTGTAACTGCTGGCTTTCCCCTACTTCCCTGGTGACCTGCATGATGCAGCATATGCAGCCATAATCCTCCTGGGAACATAATCCCAGTGGCCTGAGAACCACACCCCATCCCCCACAGTGGCTGCAACAAGCCCCACTCAAGAAGAGTCCAAGCTCATGTGTTTATTTATTCATTTTGTTGATAGTTCTACTAGCAGAGTGCATTGATTAAAGGTATTAAATTTGAAATTAAACAGCAGAACTTAAATCCCAGGCTGCAACTTTCTAGCTGTGTGATCTTGGGCAAATTATTTAATTTCTTGAGTCCAGATTTCTTATCTGTTAATGGGATTAATAACAGTACCTATCTGAAACTGCCTTTGCAAAGACATAACAGAGAAATCTAACATGGCTGACTCCATCTTTCTTCTAGCTTCACAGGCTAGCTGTCTTCACTTATTCCTGGGCATAGACCAAGCTATCCATGGGAGGAATTTAGTTTATAGTTTAACTTGGAAGAAGGGTGATAATAGTCCCTCTCTAAAACTCACCCCCTCCTTGCTCAGGGACCAAGAACTAATGAAAAGCCATGAGATTAGGATTATGGGAAGAGCCTGAACTCTGCTAAAATATAGACATAATTTCTATAATCCTTTACTGCTCAGGAGTCATATGGCCAGAGGTTACAAGATTTGTGACTTCCCCCAACTGCTTCTATAGATAACATCACTATTGTAGAGCCTAAGATGGGTCATTTGAGATGCTTTTAAAATTTTTGCATTCTGGCAACAGAATGAAAAAATGTGACTCATGACTCACAACCAGTCGTGTGGCCCATACCCAGAGGTGGACTTAGTGTCTGAGAATCATTTTCCACGCTCCTATGATTTCATCCTCAACCAATCAGCAGTACTCATTCCCTAGCCCCCTGCCCACCAATTATCCCTACAGACCCTAGCCTCTGAGTTCTTAGGGAGACTGATTTGAGTGACAACTTCAGTCATTCTGCTTGGCTGCCCTGCATTAATTAAATTCTTTCTTTACTGCAATATCATCGTTTCATTGAAATTTTTTTTTTTTTTTTCTGTGCAACAGCCAGGGAGAACTTATTGGGTAATTACATATCTTCTAGACCCATTATGAGGATCAAGTCAGATAATGATATAGTAAAAACTCAGTAAGTGTAATCAATTCATATTAATAAAATAATGTCTTTATATAACCCAGAGAAAAAAGCTCAGTGAATAATATAGAATTTCAAAAATAAAATAAATATATTTTATTTCTATCAAGGTTTATGTCTTACTTGTGTGAGATTCTGACAGGATTAGGGCTTTGAAGCTTAAAAGTAAACATAAACACACGCAAACACATACATATGTATAATACACCCCTAAATAAAATTTACTTTTTCACCACAAATGATGTATTTTCCACTTCTGCCTAAAAGAATACTGAATTATCCACTTTGTTCTACAGAAGAGAGAATACGTAGTTTTCAACCACCTTCACTATTGAATATTCTTCTAGAAGAACCTAGGTATAGTATGTCAAGAGGTCAGAGGACAGCTGGTGTCTGGCCCCTTTTTTGATTTTCCACTCATGCTGAAAAGATATACAAAAAGCAGCAGCTTCCAAAGTTGTAGAGATTGCAAGAGAGATTAAAGGATACTCTCATTGATTCATACAGAGGTTTCCACATTGGTTTCAATTTTGAGTGTGATTTTTTTTCAGTTCTTATCAGTTTATCCTGCCTTAAACACAAGCATGTGCACCAATATTAACAATAAGCACTAGCTTAGATAAATTGAGTTCTTATTGTGTTCTGTGCACTATTCCAATACCTCTATGGGAATTTCCTTATTTAATCCTCATAGAGACACCAAGAAAATACTATTATTATCCCTATTTAATGAATAGAAACAGACTTAGTGGAGCTATCGACTTGTTTATATCATACTACACATTGCTCTTTTCATCAAATTTATTGAGCGCCTAACCTGCGAAGTGCTCTGGGAATAAGAAGATGGGAGAGGTGGGACTTTTGTCCCCTGGGAACTTGTAGTCTAGTGACAAGAAGTGAGGCACACACAGTATACACCCTATGTGACAAATGGATCCCATGGAAAAAAGCTTATTCTTTGTTATTCTTTTTCTCTTTCCATAACTTTTAAGTCTCCAAATAAAACATTGTCTGTCATGTGCATGTGCCTTTATATATGTCATTGCCTCCACTTAGACTGTATCTTCTGCTAGGCCTCTTCTCCCTTTCCCCAGTTGTCTCCTTCAGTAACCTCTACATGTGCTTTGAGACTCAGCTCAGAGGTTATGTCTTTCAACGAGTCACTCTTCAATCTGGACTGGTTGCTCCCTTCGACATTCTTATAATGGTTTTGGAAACTCTACAAAGTAAAAGTGCTTGGCGTTCATCCAGGGTGATACAAGTACCGAGACCTTTCAGGGTTAGACAGTCATCTTGTACATGGGCTTTGAGTGGCTTTGAGGTATGATAGAGCACGCTATTAGAAGAAGTGAGGGTTAAACACTAAACCCAGTTCTACCACTAGAACCAGCTTTGTAACCCTGAACTAATCATTTAACTTCTTTGGACGTTATAAAATAGGTACAAAAATGGTAACCTTATCTTTAGCTATTTTACAATACAGCCATAGTTTTTCAAACGAGATAATATGTAAATGGCTTGTCAGTATAACTTTTAAGAAAAGTTTGATAATTGGGAGCCATTCCCAATTGCCATGACTATTATTTTCAGATCTTGACTTTGAAGGGATGAATCTAAATTGTAAAGTAGGCAGCCACAAATCAACAAAAGAACAAATAGAATACTCTGTACATTCTGCTCTAACTGTCTGGTCTTCTTGTATTATAAATTATTTCAGAAGTGCTCTGTGCAATCTTGTTTCAAATATCTCAGAAATAATCCCCCATCACTTATGTGTGAGGGTCATCTCAGAGGTATAGTAACTGCATGGAGGAGAACCTCATTTTATATTTTTGTTTTATGAAGAAATCTAATGAAGTTAACAAAATCCTCCCCTTTTCCTTTTATATGTTAGTGAAGGACAGTGCACAGGAGACATGAGAGTTTTGGAAGCACAGAGTTTTTGAGGCACAGATTCCAAAATGAATCATCATCTCTTAGCCCTCTGTGAAGACTGCTGCATTAGGAGCCTGTGTCAACAGATGTACTTGGGGAAACACTGCCTTTTCTCTGCCAGTTAATAGCATTGTTACTGACTTAACTGGCATCCAAGTTTTTTCTTTGTTGTTCATTGAACCATTTTTATTCTGTAAGACTTCCTAGAGAGAATGAAATGGAAAATAGTAAGGTAAGATTCCTAAGTGATAATGACATTAACTTTAATATTATTTTCATATTATAAATCAGTGCACGTGAAGAAATAAAATCATCAGTCTTTTATATAAAAGTGCTTTCTGTAGTGATCACCTGAGATGCCAAAATTGTTAAACTCTCAAAGTGTGCAAATAGCCACTACAATGCTCTATATTTGAAAATTTGGGGATCTTTGAACCATCCAACCAACATTCTCTGCTTGGCTACTACCATATGAATAAAAATAACACATTGCGTGGATCATAAGTTGGTGTTTAAAACCTTTGCCTTCACAGATTTCATGAGGTGAATGAATTTGCCTAAAATGTTCTGTGTTTATCACAGAGAACATGCAGTGTTGCTGCCATGTACACATCTAAAGTGAATCCCACATTTTTTATAAGAGAAAACGACAAAATCTTTCACAGGACAGAATACAAATGAAGAAGAAAATGATACGAAAGTGTGTCAGCAGGTAACCTCCTTCTCCTGGGAAACTACTGTGGTTCTCTCATATTTATAAGCCATCTCTTAGGAGGAGATATGCAGGATGAAATAGATATCAATTCCTATGGTCTAACAAAAGGAGGAAAAATTCTTATAGGGCTTGGAAGAAATATCCTAGTAACTTACTAAGGATTTGGATTTGAGATAAGGTGAGTATGTGTCAGATCCCATGCACAGGTATTATTATATATATGTATTTTTTGGCTGAACTACTAAAATAGCTTTTTATAAGTTGGTCTTGAAGCACAGAGTCCAAGGAGAGCATTAGATTTAACCCCTGTGTATAAAGAAGGGGTTATGCCAAAGACATTGTGATGGCTTTAAAAAAAATACACAAAAATATCATTTTATCTCCCTTGTCTTTAACCAGACAAGGTTATATTTCTCAATCTTGTCTGTCCACATCCAACTACATGACTTACATGACATGCTAATGAGATCCTGAAAGAAATAAACAGTACAATTTCATATTCAGTGCTGAAAACTGGTGAATTTTAAATTCTCTGCTTATTGTATTGAACAACGACCTTGCATAAATTGCTCACTCCATCTCATGGTTCATTTTTGAAACACAATATAACATGGAGCCGAGATTTCAAAGGTGCATGCCTCATTCTGCTCCATGGCATGGCTCTCTTCAAAGAGAGAAAAGTGGAAACATTTTCTTATCAACAAAATGCACTGAAGTTGGCACAGGCATCAGGCCTTGTTTTCCATTTGTGATATACAGTAAATAAAATTTGCTTTGAAGACAGAGTTTTAGGTTCAAATTGCTATAGTTTACTGGCTGTTTACTCCAGGCAAGATGCCCAACTTCTTTGAGTATCGGTTTCCTATTTAGGAAATAATAATTCCTAATCTGCAGAGTTGTTATAATATGAAACAGTGTACATAAAATGCCAATGATTGGAGTCACTCAAAAAAAATGAGAGCCATTCTTATTTCTGCCTGTGAAGTGATTTGGTCTAACAAATATTCATTGCATGCCTACCCTATACAAGGCACTGGGGTAGGCACTGAAGCTAGTAACATTAAGATAAAGCACAATCACCATCCATCACCTAGGAAAAGAAAAGTTTCATAGAGTACATCTCCTTTTGTCTTATGATATGTGCAACAATGGTTAATATTATGTGTCAACTTGGCTATGCCACAGTAATAAGATGTTTCATCAAACATTCTTCTACATGTTTCTGTGAAGGTATTTTTAGATGAGATTAACATCTAAATCAGTAGACTGGGTGTAAAGCAGATTATTCTCCATACTGTGGGTGGGCCTTATATAATCAGTTGAAGGTCTTAACACAAAGAGGGCTGACTGTCTTTGGGCAAGAAGAAATTTGCCAGAAGACTGAAACATCAACTCTTCCCCAAGTCCGTGGCCTATCCTGCAAATTTTGGACTTGTCAGCCTCCATAGTCACATGAGCCAGTTGCTTAAAATGAATCTCTGTCCATTCATCTAGAGATAGATACATATTTTCATATATCCATATCTATGTATGTGTAACTTATATATGTACTTAGATTTTTTCTATTCCAATTTATTAGATTAAATTTTTTTTATTTTGAAAAATAATTGCTGATTGAGATCCACTAAATTTGGGTTTTATGATCCACTGATAGGTTGTGACTTGCAGTGTGGAAAAACACTTTGACAAATGATGCCTTTCCATTTAAATATTGCATCTACTTCCCACCCCAATTTTGTTGCATTTTACTCTTAGTGTCATAAAATACAGTTTTAATCTACTACTTTTGAATAATTCTAGAAAAATGTGCAACTTATCCTCTGAAGTTTTATAATTTTGTCCAATTTGAATAATTATCACAGATAAAATATCTAAGGGTTAATTTGACCCTTCGTATTAATTATGGAAACATAAAGCTAAACAATAAACTACTCTGGTTTTATCTGTCGGTCAGAATGATTCCATGAAGTTGCATTTCCAATAAAGAAAACATTTTCCATTTTTTGTTACTTCTAAAAATGAAACATTGGTACTTTTCTAGACTTCAAAAGTATTTATTAACAGAAATATAAATTTGAAAAGTACAAATGAGTACAATTAGCTTTCAGTCTCTATGAATTCCACATACGTAGATTCAATAAACCATGGAGCAAAAATTTTCAGGAAAAAAAACGGATAGTTGCATCTGTACTGAGTATGTATATAGAAGTTTTTTTGGTCATTATTCCCTAGACAATGCAGTAGAACAATTATTTACATAGCATTTACATTGTAGTAGGTATTGTAAGTAATCTAAAGGTGATTTAGATTATATGGGAGAATGTGTGTAAGTTATATAGAAATATCATATCATTTTATATAAGGGATTTGAGCATTCATGGATTTTGATAACAGAAGTGATCTAGAACCAATTCCTTGTGGATATTGAGGGGTGACTGTACTTCCAATGGCCAAAGCTGAAACAATTTTAGCAACAAAGTAAGTATATTGGACTATAATTTAAAGCACAAAATAAATACCCACGAGTCCATGATGTTATAATGTTATAAAAATGATTGCATAAACACATAAATGAGAGAGAAGAGATTAATCATCTTTACAAATGAATTTCAAATAATTTATGTAGGTATATCTCACCTCAGAAAGTAGAGCTTTGTTTCTCATCACCTCTTCTTACTCCTCACTCCAGACCCCACTGAGTGTGGGCTATACTTACTAACTGGCTTTCAAATAAAGAGTAGAATGTGGGAAGAGCTAGGGCATAGGGTAAAATCACAGTAGGGAGACCTGACAAATACTGTCTCATCAAGGTGATCAAAGTTATCATCAGCAATAAGTCATATTGATAGTGTGCATCCTTAACATGCTACACTGAGAATGACACTTCATTTCTGTTTTTTTCTCCCAAAACTCATGAGTCCAGGATAGCCATGAGAAAGATATTGACCAAACCCAAACTGAGCGACATTCTGCAAAAACGTTGATCAGTGCTCCTTAAAACTCTCAGGTCATCAATAACAAGGAAACTTGTTGTTTCTGAGAAGCTGTCACAGATCAGAGGAGACTAGGGAGTTACTGACTCATTGTAACCTGGTACCCTGGATGAAATCCTGGAGTGTAAAAAAGATCATTGAGGAAAAAATTGATGACATCTGAATAAACCGTTCAGTTCAGTTAATAGTATGATGACACCTGAATAAGCTGTTAATAGTAATGTACCAACACTGGTTTCTTACTTGTGATTAAGGGGTCATGGTGGCATAGAACAATGACAGTAGGGAAACTGTGCAGAGCTACATATAAATACTTTGTCCAAACATTGCCACTTTTCTGTAAATTTAAAATACTTCTAAGATAAAAAAGTGTTCTTAAAATACAGTTACTTGAGTCACAGAGAAATGTACTAAATGCAAATAAAAGAATGTAATTTGGAAGTGTCAGAAAGTAGTGGCTGAACATATTTGGATTTCTCTTGTTCTCCTTGTGCTTCTAGGGGAGCAATTCTTTGAGGTCTAATTGCCTTTAAACACTTACAAATTATATATTTAAAGACTATTGCATATCAGATTTTATGCCACAGAAACATTTTATTGAGAGAAATTGCTTATTCTATTAAAATTAAATCACTTTATGGGTGATATTTTTCAAAATCTTTTTTGAGATAAAATGAAAATTCAACAAGCAACGATGATGTGTTATTCCAAAAAAGTACCTGCGATTTTCGATTCAAAATAACAGGTGCTAATTTTCATCATATTTTAAATTTCATTTGAATGATACTCTTCTATTGTAAACTTCTAATTTCTGTTGCATTTTTTTTTTCTAGGAGAGGGAAAGAGAAGAGTTAGCTGTGGGATAGGAGATCAACACTGTCTTAGTATACTTAAAAACTCTGCTTAATGACATCCTAAGAGTCATCAAGAACGCTTGATAGGGATAACCAAGATTTATATATTTGATTTAGTTATATTCAATGTAAAATTATCTTCCTTTTCTGAGGCATTGAGTCTAGACACTTTTCATAATGGAAAAATTTTTATTATGGTAGACATTAATTACCTTAGACAGTTTTTTCTAAAGTTCCATTTTCAGTATTTTTGCTAACTGGCTGCATTAGTCCAAGGATGCTAATTTCTATAATGTAATCTCCAAGCTTTTATGGCAAAATATACTAATGATTTATATCTCATTCGGGTCACAGCCAGCACAGGTCATTGGGAGTAGAAGGTTTGCTCCATGTAGCTTTTAAGAGTGAGGCTTCTCCCGCCTAATGGTTCTGCCCACTATTACATAAGACACATGGGAGGGACCCAGAGGCAATAGGAATGGGGTTCTCTTGCAACAGAACTGCAAAGCAGATGGAATGGTCTTATGGCAAGCTTGGCTGGCTGTGTATTTGAATTAGGAGACAGAGCCCTCTCTTTGATTGAATGAGGGGGACACCAGGCCACGTGGACTTCTAGACTTGTGGTAGTATAATAATATAAAAGAATTAGGTTGCTGGGCTTGCTGTTATCCTTTAATTTTTTATACACAGAAGGAGGAGCCTATATAATTTCTATAATCAATCACATATCTTGAATACTACTCATTTCTTCAGTGAAAAATTACTTTTACTGCCACTTGTGTTAATCGATATAACTATGCTCGTGTTGATTACATAATAGGGGAAGTACTTGTGGTAGCTTTTTCTAGAGCATAGATTAAGATTTTTCAAATCTTAACTAAGCATGCCTAAAGCGTAGACTTCTGATTAGGTTATTTCAGATATTAACTCATCATTCCTAGGTGGGAATTACAGTTACATAGGTTATATTTATCATAATTTATGTCAAAGTATCTGAAAATACATTAGGCTATATTAAGTATTCATAATTACTCTGATTACATATTGAAGAATGTGTGAATTTTTGACACTTTGTACCTCTGAAGCTCTCTGCTTATATCTGATTGCTATTCTCTACTTATATTTGATAGCTATTCTCTTTCAGCTTCCATGACTAATCAGTAATTCTGGCAGATGGGGTCCCATGAGATTAGAGAGGACACTGGGATATGATACTAGAAAACAGAGGGCAGCTCTAGTCAATATGGACTATTATGGTGAAAATTGAAAATCTGGAATTTCATTCATGGAGTTTCCATATCCAGAGCATTTTTTTAGTAAAAGAACTAAAATGTGTCTATGCCAGGGACTGAGAGGATTATGTACTTTTATTGTTTTCTTTTTTCCGAGGCCATCAGATACCTTCCTCATGAGGGCTTTCTGAGTGCTCCAGGTGCTGTGTCTTTCCCCATCATTGGCTCCCTGATTGAGCACAAGGTAGGTAAGTGAGTCTTCGACATCTTTCCTTTGGTGAGTCAATCTGTCTGTCAGGTAGATAACTAGGAACAGCATTCAAATCTTTTCCAGGAAAATGGTGTGAACCCACATTTTTAGTTGAAATTTCCCAATACGGCCTAGAAAGCCTGTTTGTCCGGGCCTCCGTTGCAGAGTTCAGGGGTATGGAGGTAAGTGTTTACTGATCAGCAAGGGAGGAAAAATTTTAAAAGCCTTGATTTGTAGCAATTGTTAATTTCCATGGTGCACATATGTCTTCCATGGCCTATCAGAAGCTATTCACAAAATATCACGGAACATGAAGCTGGGAAAAGAAGCACATATTCCAGTTTGAGTTGGCTCCGACATACCACCAAATAGTCCCTCCCTTCTGCAAATGGACACTGAGGAGCAATTTGGATTAAAGCTTCTCACATTACACAATGTATTGTTGATGAAGAGGGTTGGCTGCCACAATCAGTTTTGAAGATAGCACTTAGCATAACTTTAGACCAAGGTGCCATTTATTTCATATCTGTGTGACTCGTGTCCCAATTTGCACAGCCGTCTGCGGCAGACCTACTATGGAACAATGCTGCTTGATCAAATATCAAAAGAGCAAAGGGAGGAAAAAAGACAGAGAAAAAATGTTTCCTTTCCTCATGAAGTAATAACATCTAAAATGAAGAGGAACGCTGCTCAAATTTAGGTGCCATTTTTGCACATTTTGATGGCAGTTTAATTTATATGGCTACTAGAATGGTCATTAAAGCACATTGCAAATTGTATCACTGTATATAAATGCTCCATAAAATAAATTTCTATGGATCAAATCCAAAATTTCAGTCATTTGCTTGCAAAAATGGTCACTCAGTTGAAAATACCATACAAATGTTGTTCAGGCATTAGGAGCAAGCAATTACAGCAGGCCTGCTATTAAGCCTGCCCACGACTTTATAACTCAATTTGCATGCTGTATTATACCTTGTTTATAGATTAACTTCCTGGTAAAAATTGTAGACTTTAGGATGACCTTAAAATGTATATACTGATTAGGAAATCATTGCATACCATATGTTGCAAGGAATACATGAAAATGAAAGAAATCACAAGTAAGCTTAAGTTAGGACAAGTTCTAGAATATTTGATATTGTTCTTTTTGTTCACAGCTGAGGAGTTGATCATTCACCTTAAAAGCAGAAATGACTCTTTTGACACCCTACATACCTCCTTTCCAATCCAGTCATTTTAGAATATCAGGAATAAGGGATTAGAATAGGTTGGCTCATGTTTGACAGGCAAGTTGAGAAAATAATTACTAGAAGCTACATGTAATACTTTCTTCTCTAGAATTCCTTGACTCTAAAAAGTCTGAATACCAATAAAGCAAATTAAAAGGTGTAAATTATTCCTATAGTTCAATGTTTATGTAAGTAAATCTCTTAATATTATTCTTTACAGTATTTTGTATTTATCTAAACTTAAAGGGCCTAAGAATACCAAGAAAGAGAGGAATATTCATCTATATTAATTTTTTTGTGTTTTACTTTCCTTTTTACTTTCAGATCTTTAATTAATCTGGAATTCATGTTGAAAACTATGATGATTAATTTTATGTGTCAACTTGACTGACTACAAAATGCCCAAATATTTGGTCAAATATTATCTTAGGTATGTATATGAGGGTGTTTTGGATGAGATTAACATTTGAATCTGTTCACTGAGTAAAGCAGACTGCCCTTCCTAATGTGAGTAGGCCTCATCCAATCAGTGGAGGGCCTGAAGAGAACAAAAAGTCTGCACCTCCCCTACATGAGAGGGAATTTCCTCCTATCTGATTGCCTTATGGCTGGGACATTGGTGTATCCTACCTTTGGACTCCAACCGAAACATTAACTTTTCCTGGGTCCACTGGCTTTGGACTGAAACTGCACTATTGGCTCTCATAGGTCTTCAGCTTGCCAACTACAGATCTTGAGACTTGTCAGCCTCCATAATTGTGTGAGCCAATTCCTTATAATCGCTATCTCACACTCTGTGTATGTGTGTGTGTGTAATAATTAATAGAGATCTAATTGTGCACTCTACCCTATGATTTAGTCAATTCTTTCAACATTATGAAGTTTTTTTTTTTTGAGACAATGTGTCACTCTGCCACCCAGGCTAGAGTGCAGTAGCACGATCTTGGCTCACTGCAACCTTTGCCTCTCAGGTTCAAGCAATTCTTGTGCCTCAGCCTCCTGAGTAGTTGGGATTACAGGTGCATGCCCCCACTCCCAGCTAATTTTTGTAAATTTAGTAGAGACGGGATTTCACCATGTTGACCAGGTTGGTCTTGAACTCCTGACCTCAGGTGATCTGCCTGCCTCAGCCTCCCAAAGTGCTGGGATTACAGGCATGAGCCACCACACCTGGCCTAAAATCCTATTTTAATATTGCCTAAATACTCACATGTATTTTGAGTTGATTAACAGATTCACATTCTCTTCCATTAATATGTGCCTATCTAGAACTTTATCAGTAATACATTATTTAATTATGGTCACTTGATAGATATTTAGGATCTAGTAGTGCTTGTCCAAATAAGTTTGAAAATTTTTATGCTACTACAACGAAATAAAGATGAGAACTGGGGTGAAGTTAGACAGTATGCTTTTCTACCTGAAAGACAAAGATAAAGACATAACTTTTCAACCTTTTCCTTTCTTTTTCCTTTTCTTCCTGCTTGCCTACTTGCCTGCCTTGGAGCCCTTTCTTCAGAAGAAATCTATAGGATTCAAACACAAAATGCAGACATCCCAAATGGAGCTGCTCTGGCTGCATAGGCATCTGGTCAAGATACTCACAACAACACTCCCCCAACTAACGCCTTAGATGTTTATGCTCCAGGAAGCCCTGTTGGAAAACCATCCTCTTAGACTTTTATTTGCAGTCCCAAGGTATGTTTTTATTCTTTGTGTTTCACAAATCATGGCAATAATTTAAATGGCATTGTTAATATCCCAATTTGCCTAATGCATTTCAATGTCCCCTTTACTTCTCCCAAACCAGTGGAAAGATAAGATGGAAAGAGATTTATAAAATTGCTGTGTATTATGTTACTTCCTAACTGAGTGGTTTATTTGCTTACTAAATGGTCCTACATTTATAGTCAATCGTCATCATCAGATAACACATCAAAAATAAACTTCAATTTCACATTACAGAGGAGGTGATTCCAATTTAAATGTTGTTTATCATAGAGAATATGTTACTAAATCCAGTTTATGGAAAGATTATGCCATTTAATTTACTTTTAGAGAGAGGAATATGCTTTCAAAAGAAATTGCATTAGCTATTGGAAAAGTAATGTAGCTCTCTGTCTGCACGATTTCCAGCAAGCCTGGGTACACTGCGTTGGCAAAAACAGCTGGATTTTTTTCTAGTGTGCTCTGATAGAAAGAGCACTGGGCTGGTAGTCAGGGTTAGGTCAAAGCAAGGTTCTAACTAACTAGCTGGGTAAAGAGATAGTTACCTCTCAGGGCCTCAGGTATCTCATTTATCATGTAAGGTGTCCAGATGAAATCTGGGCTACTAATAAGACCCTATGATCAAGAGGAGATGCTTTTATTGTCCCAGCTTTCCTAATATCACCAGGGAAAGTGAAAGTGGCTACAGTAAAGTCATTATATAGAATAGGAGACAGTAGAGCTTTCCCTGGGCCAACCGCTGAGATGTGAGTATATGTGTGTGTGGTTGGGTGTAGGAAGTGAGATGGTGGTGCCAGTTTGAAGACTTACCAGCTGAGACTTTATGATATTTAGAGTAGATGGTAACATAGTTAAAGCTCAATTCAGTTTACAGAATGTTACATTATTCAGTTTACTTTAGAATGAGAATTATCCTGCGGCTGTAAATTCCTTGGGGGCAGGGACTGTGCTTTGACCACTCTTGAATAATGACTTCATGGCTGAACTTGCAAATTTTGATGGACTATGGCTCACAGATTATCCTAAGCAGTCTTGATTTTAACCATTTTATCTTATTAACAATTATAAAAAACTATATTTGGTATAAGTAACAGAGATATGAAGAGAGGCTTTTGCTTTTATGTTTGAATCATTTCCACTGTTCAAATTTCCTCAACTTGAATGTGTAAACCTTTAATGTCTTGTTAGCGGGATTATGAGCCATTTTAGCTTTTCTCTTTCTAGGACTCAGAAAATGATACTCCAAAGTATCACACTTTGGCACACTGAGTACTTTGAACAAAAGGAGATAGGAAGGCCCAGAACCAGCCTCAGAAACAAAGTCTCTCTCTGACCTTCCCCTGCCCTCCAGTTTCCCATCCCTCCATCTCCCCTAAAGTGAGTCACAGAAACCAGAATTCCTCTCCTCCAAGGCAGGTCATAGATACTAGAACCCCTCTCCCCTAAAGCAAGACAGAAAACCTAGCAAGGTCACTCTCTCCCTTCTCCCTTGAAGACCCTCATTCCATAGGAGTTTTGCCCTATACCTGGGCGGAAGGAATGCTATGCAGAGAGGCCAAGAAGAATCTGGACGTACAGGCCTTGCTGGGTTTCCCACTCTAATACCATTCGAGCAGACCCTTTTGTCCAACTGCCTTGCTACATGGTTGTGCATTCTTCATTGAAACTAAGCATAAAAACAGACAGTTTTCTCTAGGTCTTTGGGTTTTTATTTCTGAAGGTTCCGGTGTCACACAAAACGTTGTTTAAATACATTTGTTACACTTCTCTCTTGTTAACCTGTCTTTTACTATAGGAGTGCCAGCTGTGACCCTCATGGTGCACCCATGAAAAGGTCACATACTTTCTACCTATACAGTCTGTCTCTTTATATTCAAAATAATAACTATTAATATTATATTATAAACATTTCATTCTGTTGCCAGACCATGGGTCAACACTAAGTCTTGATTTTTAGTTCTGAGAACTTGATTGCCATTTTAAGTTCTTTACTGAATATAAAGTTCTATGCATTGAATTAATGGGTACCCCTGGAAGCAGCAAATACTACATTAAACAGGTTTTGGGAGATTTAGGAGGGACAATGCCAATTACAACTGATTAATTCTGGTCTAGAGGAAAGTTTACTTTTTTATCCAAGAATAATTCAAGCCCTCCTTATTGCTCATTAATCATGAGCCAAGTATTATATCAGGTACTATATATACAGAAACTAAGATAAATATTGTCAAGAACTTCTTTCTCAGGAAAGTCTGATCCTATCCTTCACTCTTTTTCCAAATTGTGGGGAGGCAAAATGTGTGCATCTTCATGTATCTGCTTGCCATTTCAAGCTGGATCAATTTGAAAGTGGGTTTTAAGGAGCCTTTCATACTTCAATTCCCTTTCTTCATCTACAGGCACCCCATTCAGGCCTGCTCTCTGAAAAATGATCTACCTCTAAAGGTCTCTTCATTATCTTCTGATATGGTTTGGATCTGTGTCTCCACCCAAACCTCATGCTCACTTGTAATCCTGAATGTTGGAGGTGCTGCCTGGTGGAGGTGATTGGCTGGTAGGTGGTTTCTCACGAACGGTTTAGCATCATCCCCTTGAAGCTGGCCTCAGGATGGTGAGTGAGTTTTTATGAGTTCTGGTCATTTAAAAGCACATTTCTTTTTTTCTGCTAGCTTTGGGGTTGCCTTCCGTTTTTTTCTAGTTCCTCTAAGTGTGATGCTTTAATAGTTCAGTAAGTTGAGATCTTTCTTCTTGATGTAGGCATTCAGCACTATAAACTTTTCTCTTACCACTGCTTTAGCTGTGTCCCAGAGATTCTGGTATGTTGTATCTTTGTTTTCATTAGTTTCAAGTAATTTTTTGATTTCTGCCTTAATTTCATTGTTTACCCAAAAGTCATTCAGTAGTAGATTTTTTTCTTTTTTTTTTTTTTTCTGAGACAAAGTTCTGCTCTGTCACTCAGGCTGGAATGCAGTGGAACAATCTCAGCCCACTGCAACCTCCATCTCCTGGGCTTAAGTGATTCTCCTGCCTCAGCCTCCTGAGTAGTTAGGATCATAGGCGCCACCACACCAAGTTAATTTTTGTATTTTTTAGTAGAGATGGGGTTTCACCATGTTGGCCAAGCTGGTCTTGAACTCCTGACCTCAGGTGATCCACCCTCCTGAGCCCCCCAAAGTGCTGGGATTACAGGTGTGAGCCACTGTGTCTGGCCTGGAGTAGGTGGTTTAATGTCCTTGTAATTGCATGGTTTTGAGCAGTCTTATCATTGATTTCTATTTTTATTGTGCTGTAGTCCAAGACTGTGGTTGATATATCCCCAGTTTGTTTTTTTTAAATTTGATTTTGCCGAGAAGTACTTTACAATTGAATGTGCAGTCAATATTAGAGTATGTGTCGTGTGTACATGAGAAGAATGTATATTCTGTTGTTGCTGGGTGGAGTGTCCTGTAAATGTATTTTAGGTCCATTTGGTCAAGTGTCAATTTTAGGTACAGAATATCTTTGTTGGTTTTCTGCCTTGATAATCTGTCTAATACCATCAGTGTGGTGTTAAGTCTACCACTATTATTGTAGTTATCTAAGTTACTTCATAAGTCTCTGAGAACTTGTTTTACAAATTTGGATGCTCTAACGCTAGATGCCTATAGATTTAGGATAGCTAGGTCTTCTTGTTGAATTGCACCCTTTATCGTTATGCAATGTATTTTTTTGTTTTTTGTTTATCAGTAAGGAATTTAAGGACAAAAGGAAACTAGTGGCTATGATGGCAGTTCTGACTCCCTTTAAAAGATTCTTGGAGTGTCACAACTTGGAGATACATTGGTCTATATCTTTTCCTTTGACAGGTGCAAAATCTGAGTCTCATTGTGTAAAATCACCTGCCCAGAGTTCTCAGGGGAGATCCTTTGTTCCCTCTGGCACTCTTGCAGAATTCTGCCTCTCTCCTTTGCGCTCCTGCAGCACCTTTTACACCAGATGCTAGACCTGGCATCCCTCCGTGGCTTAACATTACACTTAGGTATTTGTGTTACCCACCCAACTGTAGACTCTCTGCTCACAGAAACCGCAGCAGAAATCCTGTGTTTGCCATGGCACATGAATCTGCATATTTCTATAGCCAAGAAAGTTTATTTTGTGGTTATTTAGGAAGTCTTTAGAAAGTCTAAAATAATGCTACTTTAATTTTAGAGAATTGCTTGGAAAAGTAGCATAGGCAGTTTCTAGGAAGAGAATTGTATGTAATCCTTTATGAAGCAGGTGACTCCAGAAGAAGACATCTGTTACCCTCTATCATCTGTCCTTGTGCTGTTTTTTTCTCACTTGCAGATTTTCTCCCTCAAGGAACTATTCAGGTAATGATAATGTGAATAATACCTCATAATTGAACAGACAATTTTCATAAAGAAAGAGACAAAAAACCTGCAATGGTTATTGAGAATTGGATGAAATAAGCTATCCCATCATGTATGCTGCTTTACAATTTCAATAGCTCTGAGCAAGCAGAGCTCTTTGTTGAAATATAATAAAAATTGCAAACAAGCAGCAGCAGCAGCACAAAAGTCCCCACAATGTCAGAGGGACATTGGCACTGCCAGAAAAAAAATCATCCAAGTTTCTCGAGCTATTAATCTAAGTGACAACTACAAACTCCCTTGAAAATCCTTACCCAAATACGGATTGTTTTAATGCTTAAAACATTAAGCAAAGCACTCTTCATATTTATATGTGTTCTGAATCCCTGTAGGTCTATTCTCAATGGAAATTCCATTGAAAGAATAAAATCAGTTTTAAGGTTATATATAGCATGTTTATACAATTAGCATTAGTAGTGATAATAGTTAATTAACCTTTATTGAGAAATTACCATGTGCCAGGCACTGACTGATAACCATTACAACTCATTACATATGTACTGATATTATGCCCCATTTTATAGGCTTAGAAATAGAGGCAAAAATAGGTAAAACTTGCCATAACTTGTCAAGGCACATGACTTACATGTGATTAAAGTTAGGAGTTGAATTTAAGCCAATATTAGCAAATCATGTTACTTTAAATTTTACAGTATCCACATTAGATGAAAAAGAAATGTGAGTTGATATTAATTGTAATATTTTATTTAAGTCAATATAACCAAAATATTCTTAATTTAACATATAAACAATAAAAAATTAATAAGATATTTTATTTTCCTTTTTTTTGAGACAAAGTCTCACTCTGTCACCCAGGATGGAGTCCAGGGGCGTGATATCGGCTCACTGCAACCTCCACATCCTGGTTCAAGCAATTCTCCTGCCTCAGCCCCCTGAGTAGCGAGGATTACAGGTGCGAGCCACCATGTAGGGCTAATTTTTGTATTTTTAGTAGAGACAGGGATTCACCATGTTGACCAGGCTGGTCTCAAACTCTTGACCACAGGTGATCTGTCCGCCTTGGTCTCCCAAAGTTCTGGGATTACAGGCATGAGCCACTGCACCCAGCCTTACATTTCTTTTTCTGTAATAAGTCTTTGAAATCAGGTATGTACTTTACACTTATTGAATATCTCAATGTTGGCACTCAAATTTCACTTGAAATACTTGATATATTTTGATTTTGTAAAAGTTATTATTGAAGATGTAGATTCACATACACCAATTTTTTCAAACATACTTGAGTGTTTCTAATAATTGAATTGAAAATCTTTAAAAATTTATATGTAATTAAATGAAATAAACTTAAAAATTTATTTCCTCAGTTATACTAGCTATAATTTAAGTATTCAACAGTCTTATTTGGTAGTGGCTCCCATATTAGACAGCACAGATATAGGTGGTCCTCATCAAGAACCCCTGCTCCTCCAGCTTGGGCAACATAAGACTCCTGGGGTCTGTGGTGGGGGAACTAAGGGAGGGACAGTGCGGGGTGGGGAGTTGGGGAGGGATAACATGGGGAGAAATGCCAGATATAGGTGATGGGGAAGAAGGCAGCAAACCACACTGCCATGTGTGTACCTGTGCAACAATCTTACATGTTCTTCACATGTACCCCAAAACCTAAAATGCAATTATATATATATATATATATATATATATATATATGACTCCATCTCTACAAAAAATTAAAAAAATTAATTGAGCATGATGGAACATACCTGTTGTCCTATTTACTCAGAAACCTGAGGCAGAAAGATCTCTTGAGCCAAGGAGATTGAGGCTGCAGTGAGCTGCAATTGTGCAACTGCACTCCAGCCTGAGCAACAGAGTTAGAGCTTATCTCAAAAACAGAATCCTTGCTCTTATCTAATAAATAGTCAATAAATAGTTATTGAATTAATATTGAACCACTATGCTATGCTGTCTCAAAGAAGACAATTAGAAGGCACCATTTAATTGCATTAAGTGTCATTTAACATTGATTTGTCAGGACATTAACATAAGTTGACATTAATGGTTAAAAGCATGGGTTCTACAGTCAGACTGGGCTGGGCTCAAGTTGTGGTTTTATTACTTATTAGTTAAGGAGTCTTAGTCCAGATAAAGAAGAAGGCTTGTATCTTGTTAACCAAAATGAATAGTCAAGTGAGCCTTCCAGAAAAAGTTCTGATCAAGGTGACATTTCACAAAATGTATAAATAAAACCAGAGGATGGATGACTCTTTAAATAATACCATCTCTTTCCTCAAATCTCATGACCTTATCATTTGCTACCCTGCTGTATATTTATCAGCAGGCCTTATAGGTCCACCACTATCATTGGCAGAATGGTCTTAGAGTAGGCATATGAAATGGAAAAGCAGGTGGACACGGCTCCTTGCTTAGCTCTGCTATTGAGACATAAACCTGTACAACTTCTCAGAGTCCTTGACCTGCTTCCTCCTTTCTGTCTCTTCACTATATGCATATTATGTGACTATACAAATGACTCTCAGTCCCAATTCTAGCCACAGCCTTTATCAGCCCTTCCTATGTAGACTGCCCAGGTCTCAGAAAAATCCACCACATCCTGTGAGCACCAATAATTTAGAATTGCTTAATTTCTCCTAAAACCTACAGAAAGATGGATGGAATAGCAAAGCTCTCATGTGCATGAATCATACATGGGCTGAACATATGGGAGCTGACTTACTGGCATATAGACTATCCTAGCAAGGGGGTGAGTCAAATACCTCTAAGGATACCAATCTAGAAAAGGAGTTTCCCCTATGGAGAACAAGAATGCTGAATGTTCATAGCTCAATGATATTGGCTTCCACTGCAGTGGTGCATGCTGTCTCTTGGCTCTTCTCATATTTGAAGGTAAAATCTTTGGCTTGGTTGCTTGGATCTTGTGGTAATAAGATCCTTATACTAGTTCTAGGCTACAGAGACAGCCTAGATAGCCTGCAAGAAGAGAGAGATGAAGAGAGAGAGAGAGAGAGAGAGAGAGAGAGAGAGAGAGAGAGAGAGATTGAGAAAGAGAGAGAGAGACAGAGAGAGACAGAGACAGATTGATTCTGTACCTACCGGATAATAAACATACCATCATAAGTACCCACCTAGAGGTACAGTAGTCCTTTACTCTAAGGAATGCATTTTGAGGGGGGATGTGTGTGTGTGTGACAAATGCGGCATATGGAAAGTATGATGTGGTATTAATAGAAAGGTTTAGTCTATATGTGCCTATATAATTATTTCTTATGTATATTAGAAATATAGACAATTTGAAAGGGTACTTGTGATAGGTTTTCAAGCCAGTAGAAAGAATGTAAAATGATACACTGTTAGTCTTTGACCCTTCCTTACTTTTGGTTATATCTCATCAATGCCAAGTAATTTTTGGACTTGAATAAAATGCCATAGTGGGGCCACCATACACTGACTATGAAACCCTGGGGCCAGATGATGCAACTCAGGAGCTCAGGCAAGTTAATTCCTGCTGTGGGGAATCTTGGCCAAGGGGGAACAAGAGATGAGAGGAGTTCAAAAAGATAAACTCCCTTCCTTCCTCTCTTTCATGGACCAATACAATGTATATTTCTTCCCTGCACATCCTGCATGCCAAGAAGACACATCTGCAGAGTGGCCAGCTATGTTAGCAACTTGTTGTAAAGTGGCAGCCAGTGTTGTCATGTGACACATTATATTGCTTTGCATCTTTGCTTCCCTCACTTCTGATTTTTCCTCATCTTCACTGTCCTTGGCTTGGTTTTCCCACATAAAGAGTTATTGCCTTAATCCCACTGCAGGCTCTGTCTTCTAGAGGACCTGAGCTAAGAACTAATATAACATTCTGCTCACAGTAGCGACGGCATTTGGAGTTTTCTCTCTATACTAAGAGCCATTCCAAACATGCCGTCTGTTTTCTGGGACCCTGCAGTGGTTATGGGGAAAGAGTGGACATGCTGATTTTTCAGTTCATTCATTCCATTTAACTTCAATCTAATCTGGCTGCAGCAACATTAGGGAAAAACAAGATGGAAAGGAAACATCCATAACAAGGTACAAAGAAGATGAGGCACACCGTGTCCCGGAATAGCCTCATACCACACATCAGAGCTGCTAGGTTCAGCTTTTCCTATAAAAGTGCAAAGCGAATGCCTAAAGTCATATTTTTGTGCTCTGTTATGAAAGCTTCCCTAGAGGTGTCACAATCAGCCTGTGATTATCTTAGCCATGTGAGAGACCTTAACCACTATGAGTGACCTATGATTTTGTTAACCACTATGAGTTATCATGATCCAAGTGCTATGCTTTTTGTTTTTATTTATTATATTTTAGGTTCTGGAGTACATGTGCAGATCATGCAGGATTGTTGCAAAGGTACTTACATGGCAAGGTGGTTTGCTGCCTCCATCCCCCCGTCACCTATTTCTGGCATTTCTCTTCATGTTATCCCTCCCCAACCTCCCCACCCTCTGCTATCCCTCCCCTAGTCCCCCACAACAGACCCCGGTGTGTGATGCTCCCCTTCCCATGTCCACGTGTTCTCATTGTTTAACACCCGCCTATGAGTGAGAACATGAGGTGTTTGATTTTCTGTTCTGTGTCAGTTTGCTGAGAATGATGGATTCCAGGTTCATCCATGTCCCTACAAAGGATATGAACCTATCTTTTTTTATGGCTGCATAGTATTCCATGATGTATATGTGCCACATTTTCCTTGTCCAGCCTATCATTGATGGGCATTTGTGTCGGTTCCAGGTCTTTGCTATTGTAAACAGTGCCACAATAAACATACACGTGCATGAGTCTTTATAATAGAACAATTTATAATCCTTTGAGTATATGCCCATTAATAGGATTGCTGGGTTCAATGGAATTTCTATTTCTAGATCCCTGAGGAATCACCACACTGTCTTCCACAATGGTACTATGCTAACTTTTAAAGTATATTGCCACAATTATTCTTCCCAACAATACTACAAGGTAGACTCTACCATTGTTCTATTTTCCAGAGAAGGAAAGGAAGGCAGAGTGAACTTAGGTAACTTACCTAAGTTTATGCAGCTAGCACAACTGATGTAGCCAGGATTTGAACCTGATCTTCAGATTAACAGAGTGGGAGTCATTAACCACTAAGCTGCACCCTCTATATTGCTATGAAAGTCTTGTTCCAAAACTGGTGCAGCTGCTTTGTGTTTCCCTAACTTATTTAAACTGATATTCTCTTTCTCTGAAACACTTCTTTTTGAAGACCTGGCACAGGTAACATCTGCTCTGGGAAGGCTGATGTACCTCCCAGTGTCCGGCCTTTGCTCCATTGTATGAAGCCCCCATCCCTACACTCTCCTGAGTATCGCCAACTCCAGTCTGTGTGTATAGAAATATTTATAGATGATTTGAGACCATGAAGGAATTTGTGTATTTGTAGAGGTATGACAGGTATTGCAGCATAGCCAGAAACTTGGATATTAGCCACACCTGTCCTTAAAAGTGTCTTGGCCATTCCACATTTGATGCTCCCTTTGCCTAGAGCTCAAACAATACTCTGTGGTATTTCCCCACTCCAGCAACCACCTGGTAAATGCTGTTTCCTTCTTCCATATGGAAATGTCATGTGGAGGCTCAAAATTTGTCCTTCATTGTGCAAAGCATTGTGGTTCTTGGGGCTAACATGAGGCCCATATCAGGACCATTTAATGGCCCAACATACTGTATTTTTCTAAACTAAGTTCACTTGCTCTTCCTTTAAAAGAAAATCTGTTGCTGATTTTTTAAAGCAACTTTTATTTTTCTCCATGCTACAGATGAAGGAATGAAGCATACATGAATGATCAAATGTGTAACCAGGTACACATTATTATTTATTGAAAATCCTCCACGAGCATTTCTGGTAGAAAAGTGGTCAGCTTGAGAGAAGTAGACTGCCAAGCCTCTTCAGAGGTCTTCTATCTGTGAGGAGTGAGTGGGGACCCGGCTTGGAGCTTCCAGAGGGTCCCAACATGGCTGGTGAGTAAGCTTCCAGTGGGAAGGTGGCTATAGACGTGGGAAGATGGCTATAGACCAGGGAAGGTGAAAAAGCCATGTCTGTGGTGCACAGTGTGAGAACTGAGGAAGAGGAAAGTAAGGTAGCAAACTGGTGTGTAAGAGAATTGGTTAGAAGGAAAGAGCTTTAAATTTTAGTAGTGTCTCCATGAGTCATAAATTAGATTTCCTCTAATATTATCCAAGTGAACAGAGGCTGGAATTTTATTTAATTTCTTTATTTGCTGTAGTGTGTATGCATGTGTTTTAAGGCAACACAGGCTTGAAATAGAATCCCCTTGGGCTAAGTGATTTATTTCATTTACAGAGGAAATGATACCCAGAAAAGCTGGGTATATCATTTATAACCTTACAATTTTGGGCAAATTGTATAACTTCTCTGTCGCATCTGTAAAGTATACTAGTGCCCACTTTACAGAATTACATGAGGATTAAGTGGAACACTGTGAAAAATATAGATTGTCAAAAATGTCCCTGACACTGATATGTTTGGGAAAAAACCTATCTCAGACTGCACAGAAGTATCAGGCACTTTAATATGTGTGTATATATTTATATGTATGCATATGTATGTTTGTATGTGTTTACAGGTATTTGTGTATAGTGTGTGTGTTTTATGTGTGTATATATACACACGCATATACATAAATACACACACAAAACACACATATACATATACATTCACATACATATATATATACACATATATACATATATATATATTCGTATATATATGTATGCAATATGTGACTTTCCCAAACCCCAAAGTTTTGTTCCTTGACCCTGAACTCTGTAAATGTAGCTAATGGATTATGTCAATGCTCTGGGGTACAATGTACCATCCCATGGGGGCAAATCTCATACTCATCCAGGTCATAGCGTATGGACATATAAATAAAAATGACAATTAGTTAATTCATAACGCCAATGGTAGAAAATCCTGTCTTACTCTGAGAACAGTATTGTCTTCTGCAGATAAATTGACAAGAGATGCTGATTTATGATGGGATTTATGATGCATTTACTGAGTACAGAGTATGGCTCAAGTCTTTAATGATGTCAAGCTAAGATGGCTAAATGTTCAGCCCTGCCTTAGGGATATACCAGCTATCAGGGCTGGATGGCTGGATTCCTTGGTCCCATTATGGAACAAACACTAATATTTATCCATTGACTTCCATTATTCTATGCCCCAGAGACAGTAACCCTCTATTTGATGATCACATACTTCTCTTTTTTTTTGAAAAAAAAAAAAAAAAAAAAAAAAAGTATTTCATTTTTAATTGACCTCCATTACATGCTAATAGAATGAGTGTGTCTGTGGGACACTGTGGACTTTCTCAAACCTCAGAATCAGATTGGACACTGCCACTCTCACTTTCTGTCCCACAGTGACTTTCACAGAGTAATTGCTTTTTATCAGAGCCACTGCCTACAAACCAACTTTGCAAAGATATGACATCATTGAAAGGAATGTAGCACAGTTTAATTTTGAAAGTGTGGATTTCCCACAACTAGCAGTTCACATTGTTTCTGACAAACTGCTGGGTACCTCTAAAATTTAAAATATCCCACTGTGCCCATATGAGTTTGTTGTGCCTACCCAGGGTATCATGGCACACACAGTCTGAAAATTGTATCACATTCTTTATTTGAAATAATGGTGAAATTACTAATTAGGTTTTAGCCAAGTTCTTCTTTTCTCTTCTGAAATCTTGCCTTTAAATTGTTTTTATCATATCTCTCTTATCAATTCTGTCATTTCAGGATTTTCTCTATTTCCAAGTTGGGAATAGAGGCACCTACTGTATACTGTCACATCAGTGGAAATGAAAAGGTCATAAAATGGGCTGGACTTGGGAGACCCGATACCCATAGCCTAGGAGCCTACACAGGGAGAGCAGAGCCATGTGTGGTGGTGGTGGTTTGGGCTTGGGGTTAGATATATGATGATTTGTTAGAGGAGGCAGCTGTTAAAAATGTGTGACCAATTATTGCTTCATTGATTTCTCATTTATGAGCCTTCACTTTGTTTTTGTTTTGAGAGAAAATGAGCAGGCACAGCAGAAGTAGGTAAGGTCTTACATAGCCACTAGTTCATACTGAGGTTTGGATAAGGCAAGGATATTGCAGAGTTCAAACTCGGTTGATCAAGGAGAACTAATGGGCAGCCCTTTCTCAAGTTTGAGAGATGAAGACGGTATCTGTGGGCTTCATTCCTTAACTTGCTTCCCATATTCTATCGGCAGAGACTGACAACTCCCCATATACAGTAAGTCCTCACTTAACGTCATCAGCAGGTTCTTGGGAACTGTGATTGTTAAGTGAAATGATGTAAAAGTAAATCAGTTTAACATAGAGTAATTGAAATAAATTAGAGTTAAGTACCTACAGCATATGTCTGGCCACAAAATCATCACCAAATCTCCAAAACACTTCCAATATTAAACAATGAAATAAATCTGAGCTATACCTTTAAGAAAGATTAATACAAGAAGATAATTATTTGCCCAATTATTCCAGTTCAAGGTTGTAGGTCATGACCTATTGCGAAGCCTATCCTGGTGGTTCAAGTGAGAAACAGCCACAGGATGCCATCCCATTGCCAAGAACACTCACACACACCGACACCACTCATACTGGGACAATTCAGACATGCCAATTAACCTAACGGGGCACAGCTTTGGGATGTGGGAGGAAACCGATGCAGACATGGAGAGAACACACAAACTTCACACAGATAATGGCCATGGCTAGGAACTGACTTTTTTTTTCTCATCAAAGTTATAGCAAAACATCATTGAACAGAACAATCATATATACCTGCTGTATAAATGTTTTTGTTTAGCTATATTTTTTGCATTAATTTTCTCTATTGGATCACTTCCATCAGCAGGCAAACATTCTAGTTTCCTATTTTAAAACTAACTTCTCCCATGAGTTCACTTTTTCCTTTAGTTATGGAACTTTTAGTTATGGACAAAGAAAATGTGGCACACTCCATGGAATACTATGCAGCCATAAAAAAGGAATGAGTTCATGTCCTTTGCAGGGACATGGATGAAGCTGGAAACCATCATCCTCAGCAAACTAACACAGGAACAGAAAACCAAACACCGCATGTTCTCACTCATAAGTGGGAGTTGAACCGTGAGAACACAGCATGGATACAGGGAGGGGAACATCACACACCAGGGCCTGTCAGAGAGTGAGGGGCAAGGGAAGGAGAGAACATCAGGACAAATAGCTAATCCATGGTGGGCTTAAAACCTAGATGATGGGTTTATAGGTGCCACAAATCACCGTGGCACATGTATACCTATGTACCAAACCTACACATTCTGCACACGTATCCCAGGACTTAAAGTAAAAAAAAAATTAATTTCCCAAACTTTTCACAAAATTCATCTTGACCTTTCCCTGAATAACCATCATACTGCCAATCCAATGTGAATTACATCTTTTTTCTTAATCTCTCAGTGTCATTTGGTCCAGTTGGTCACTCCATTCTTGAAATGCTTTCTTGACTTAGATGCGAGTTTATAATAATCTCTTGGCCTACCTTCTCCCTTAGCAGCCACTTGTGGATCCAGACTCATTCTGTTCCCCAGGACACCATGGTTGGGGCAATAAAATCTAAGGACTTATTGAAATAAAGAAGAAAATTTAAAGAGCCATGTTTCTCATGTGCTTTGTTTGCTTATTTCTCCAAATTAAATATAAGTTCCAGTCATGCAGAGGCCTTGGTTTACCTGTTCTTCTCAAGTCACTCCACCCTCTAAGCACTACGCTCAGCACACTCTAGGTATTTGAGAAATCTGGTTGAGTTAATGAATGTGTAGCTCTCTCAAGAAATTACTTTCCATCTTTGACTCAAAAGACCAGAAGAGTTTCTTCACCAAAGTCCCTTAAAATCTTTTATCTCTCTTAATTTGGCATATTCATTTGCTGGTCTGGAGATGCTGATCTTGGTCCCTTTGTCTTTTGGTGACTGCTATTGGATTATAATGTAATGCTTTGGGCCAGATGTGCATTTTAAGCAGCCTGAGTAATACATATTTGATGTTAGATTAACTTGTTCTGACTTGTAGTCATCGTGGCAGAAGGTTTTCTGCTGCTGCCTGCCTTCTGAATATGAATAAGGTAACTGCACTTTTATTAACTTATAGCAGAGTTATGTTTAACCACAAGAGGAAAGAAACACACCAATTATTCTCTTGTGCAATTTTAAGGAAGCATGAATAGAAAACAGCTCTGTGGCATGAGTGACTTGAATCCCTGAATCAGCCTCTGCACACAGTGTTTGAAAGAAAGTCGTAATTATGTATTCATTAGGGGGACTCTAAAATAGCAGTGTTAAAATTGCAACCAACAGGCTTTGTTATCAGTGATGTGGGGTTTATTATCTATTATAGCCAGTCTTATTAATTGGGAAGCTTTTTGCAGGAAAAGAAATGGATTCCATTTCTAAAACTTGAAATTATGAATTCTGTTAATGCTTTTAGCTATCCAGATATTTATTTATACATGTCACTCAATGGGGCAATTTGCAATTCTGGGTAGATTTTGTGACTTAAAGCAGAATGCTTGCTTTCTACAGTTCAGTAATTCTCCAATTCTCAAATGGGACAACCTAGGTTTATCCATCTGCTTTTTGTTAAATGAGTCCCAGATAAGGAGACAAGAGCTGTGTGCTTTCGATAAGACGAGCATGGTTCCATTAATAATAACCTTTTGAACTCCTATTGGGTGGAAGATACCTGAAATAGAGCTTTTAGGGTAAGGAGAGGAGGATGAATAAGGTAATTCTTGCCATCAAAATTTGGAGTGACCACAATGACCCAGACAGTAAGTTCTTTGGGGTAATTCTGGAACCGATTTTATGAAGTAAGATTTGTGAACTGATAGCACAGGTCTGGAGTAGACTCTAAGGCCTTCACCGCCATATTGCTGTCTCAGGGTCTGGTTTGATGGGTGGCCCACTCACTGTGCAAACCTGCATCTGCTGCAGCAGTTCTGGTGCCACATAATATAATCCAAGGACAACTCAAGGGATTGTGTCCTCAGCCCTTTCTGCTCTACTGACTAACCTTTAGCATACTGTAGACCTTTAAACAAAAATTGTTATTCATAACATATGTTTAGGTTATACATGTCTTTAATAGAACATTGTAATATTGTTTGAATGGCTACAGGGTCTCATATTATATACTTCTGTTTCATTTCATTTTTCCTTTTATTTTTCCCAGAAAAGGAACAGAACATTGAAGTCTACTTGGAGCCAAAAATTCTGTCCTGGGCATTATGGTTGCAGATTCTGCCTTTATCCAATGGCTCTCTGATATTGGCCTCCTGCTTTCCGACTTGTATGAAGGAACAAACTCCCCAAATTATTTGAAAATAGTCACAATTTCTTTCACAGGCATTTATTGGCAATTGTGCTCTCTCCATGAAAAGGAAATATTGAGAAATGAGCTTCAATACTTCATTTTATTGTTTACTTCAAGGTAAATAACTCCATTTAAAAATTACAATGGTGCAAATATAGTGTAGTTAAGCTATGGGTCTTACCCTGACCAGGCTGACATTGACAAAAAATTATGCTTTTAAAAGCATTGCTGTTGAAAACAAGGCCACAGTAGCAGAGGAGTCTGCTTTTTTATAAAGAAGAAAACATTAGATTTGGAGTCAGATGACCTCAAATCTTGGTACGGAACCTTGAATTAGTAACTTGTTCTTTTCAAGTTTCAGTTTCCAGTGTACAGGATTGGTGTGAAATAAAATTTCAGAAGTATTTGAACATATTCTGCGAAGTTCTATGCCAGTATAGAGTTATATATGGGCTATCTTAATTGGTTTAAATATGTCTCTCTAATATATGGTCTTAAAAACTTCAGCCAACTGAGATTGATATCACATGATTTTTTTTAAACATGTAATTGTATAGTTTTATAGTGTATATTTAAAGTATACAATTTGCTAACTTTCGAGATGCAGACACATCCATTAAATCATTGCACCATCACTACACATCTGTTACCCTCAAACTTTCCCATGCCCATCTATAGCAGGCACCTCCCTTTTACCACTTCCCTCATATTCTTAGATATGGAAAGTTTGTATTGTATGCTGGTTCCAGCATCTTTAATTTTCTAAATTATGTGACTTTATCATGTGTTTTTTAATTTGTCACAAAATAATGATGCTGTTATTCATAATGTCATAATAATTTGTCTCTTTCTGTCACAGAAGTTCCAGACAATGACAATGAGTTTTATCCTTCTTTTCAGTGTTGACAGGGGTCCTATGGTAATTATGCAGGTGACTACTCTCAAAGGACATTTAATAGAATATGGGCTGATGCTGGGCAGGTGAAGATATAATTGACAGAGACCTTGGTACAGCCTCTCATGCCTTACTCTCTAGATGTAAAGATGTTTCTTTAGTTAGAAGCAAAGAATGGTTGGTTGATGAGAATTTCTAAAATCACCCTGCTAATTGTTTTGGGGGGTGTTCAAGGATTTTTATTTTTCATTATGCTTTAAGTTTTGGGGTACATTTGCAGAATGTGCAGGTTTGTTACATAGGTATATATATGCCATGGTGGTTTGCTGCACTGATCAAGCTGTTATCTACATTAGGTATTTCTCTTAATGCTATCCCTCCCCTAGCCCCCCACCCCCCAACAGGTCCTGGTGTGTGATGTTCCCCTCCCTGTGTCCATGTGTTCTCATTGTTCAACTCCCACTTATAAGTGAGAACGTGTGGTGTTTGGTTTTCTATCCTTGTGTTAGTTTGCTGAGAATGATGGTTTCCAGCTTCATCTATGTCCCTGCAAAGGACATAAACTCATCCCTTTTCATGGCTGCATAGTATTCCATGGTGTATATGTGCCACATTTTCTTTATTCAGTCTATCATTGATGAGCATTTGGGTTGGTTCCAAGAGTTTGCAATTGTGAACAGTGCCGCTATAAACATACATGTCCATGTGTCTTTATCATAGAACGATTTATGCAGAATGGGAGAAAATTTTTGCAATCTATCCATCTGACAAAGGGCTAATATCCAAAATCTACAAAGAATTTAAACAAATTTACAAAAAAACCATAAACAACCCCATCAAAAAGTGGGCAAAGCATATGGACAGACATTTCTCAAAAGAAGACATTTATGCAGCCAAGAAACATGAAAAAAAGCTCATCATCACTGGTCATTAGAGAAATGCAAATCAAAACCACAGTGAGATACCATCTCACACCAGTTAGAATGGTGATCATTAAAAAGTCAGGAAACAATAGACGCTGGAGAGGATTTGAAGAAATAGAAATGCTTTTACACTGTTGGCAGGAGTGTAAATTAGTTCAACCATTGTGGAAGACAGTGTGGTGATTCCTCAAGGATCTAGAACTAGAAATACCATTTGACCTAGCACCCTGCTAATTTTAAGAGGGAATATTAACCATTAACTGGAAAAGCCTTATCTTTTAAAGAATGTCAATTTGAGCATTATGAAAGCAAATACAAATTCAGCAATAAGATCATATTTATTAAGTTATGAATCCTAATATTTTGTGTGAGTTTCTTTAATTTGTAGACTATTTACATAAGAGTAGTCAGGAATCTGGGCTTTGGAGTCACATAGATCTGAGTTTTACTAATGCAAGCCTGGGCAAGTCACTTAATTTTTGTGAGCCTCAATCTGCTCACCTGTAAGATGAAGATGCTAATAGCACCTATATCTTAGAACTGTTGTGAAAATTAAATTGGTTGATACCTGTGCAGGCCTAGCTCAGGACATAGAGCAATCATTTCATGCATGTTATGAAGATAAGATGATTATCTCACTGTAAAATTTCTATCAGCATAGAGCAAATATATATAAGATTTTATTCTGAAGGACTTTCATTAATTAATCAAATATTCATTCGTACCTACTATGACCCAGTTCCTTTCTAGTAATATGACTAAAAACACTCAGATTCTTTCATCTCAGGGCTATGCTTAGGTGCTACAAAGACCTCAGCATTTGCCCTTGTTCCCTATAAGACCATAAGTGATTCCCCATGGGGAAGCTTTAGGGCAGTGTATAGATAGCCCAGAGGAAACTGAGAGTCTTCATGCTTTAACCTGAATTTATTTTATCCATCATCCCTTTCCCTGTGTAGTCTACATATGATTTATTCCAAATAGGAATTTCATCGATACCAATCACATTTGGAGGCAATTTTCATACCTAAGATGGGTGATTCTATATGAATGAATAAATGAATATAATTAAAAGTCCAGAGTCAAAACTCACCTAAAAGAGCTGTTGAAGTAGTGTAAGTGTTGTAGCTATTTCAAGCCCCTGCTCCTGGATGGTTTGGGGGACACAGGGAGGAAGAACCAACTGAGCACTTGATCTGACCTTTAGAGAGAAGACAGTGATTGCTTATGGTTAAAAGAGATGATATGAGTATGAAAAGGGACACCAAAAGCTAAACCCACAGCCTGGATAGCTTTAGTCTTATCCCACATTCCCAAGGTCAGGCTGCCCCAGAACTTGGGGCTTTGGAGGACAGTTGTGGCTTATGTATACTGAATCCCAAACAATTAAATAATAATGATCTCACAGCTCCCAGCTAAGGCACTTAAAAATTATTGTTTACTTATTTTTAGAGAAAAGGTTTTGTTCTGTTGTCCAGGCTGAAGTGCAGTGGTGTGATCACAGCTCATTGAACAAACTCCTGGGCTCAAGCAATACTCTTGGCTCAGCCTTCTGAGCAGCTAGGACTACAAGTGCATGCCACCATGCCCTGCTGTGAGTTTTTCCTCCTGAGGTAGCAGCTCTTGAGTTTGGCTGCTGCAGGTTAGAAGGCTGGAAATAACCAGAAAGGAAGAATGTTTGAGTCTAGACCGTGCTCTCTTCTCAGCCTCCAGTTAGACATGTCTTTCCTTCCCCCATTCCTGGCTAAGCAGAGGGCTTTCAGTGAGATTCAGAGATTCATTCAGCTAAAATAACTGACAAGTATTTACTGACCACCTGATAGAGGTTGGGCTCCAGAGATACAGTAATAGGAAAAGACAGAGCTGGCGTTGTAGCGCGATGAGACATCTATGAGACTACAGATCTAAGTTTCAGATTATATCAATGCTTAAAAGAAAGGCAGAAGTCTTCAAAGAATACACAGTAAAGGAATCCAACCTTAGCCGAGGATCAGAGGAGGATTCCTTGAGGAAATGACATGTAACTGATATATAAAGAATAAATAATAATAACTGACAATTTTCAGCTTTACAATACTGTGTGCCCAGTATCATTCTAAGTGGTTTATAGGTATTGCCATGTAATCTTTACACAGCATCTTGAGGTGATATACATATGTATATGTATGTGTATATGTATATGCATACCTATGTATACGTTTATGAGTATGTGTGGATAAATGCATAGATACAGATGACTTCACTAAACCCCAATGTCTGGTCCTCAACTCTGAAGTTGCAGCCAATCAACTATGTTCATGCTCTGAGCTGGGTGGGTCCCATCTCTCAGGGAAAATCTCATAGTTCTAGTTAGGAGTTCCATATTTTGCACTTTCTGGCTGTGTGTGTCTTTGCACAGTTGGAATTAGAAACAGATAAGAGTAACAGTGGAAATCAGAAATTACCCTTTCCACGCTGTTTATTTCATGCTTGAAGCAACTGGAGACTCTTTACAATTTGAGTATTAAGAATCCCAGAAAACAGGCACATTAATGTTAAGAAATAGAGAAATTAAACTTGAATCAAGACATAAAACCAGTATGGCAAAGGCATTCTGGAACAATACCAGGATGAAGACATTACCAAGACATTCCTGGCTAAGGCAACCCCCAGTACTCAAGTGAGGAGAAACTGGTGGTTAAAACCAGGCCTAGGAGCCTGGTACTAATTTTCTACCCCAATCTTTAACTTGACATATAGACAGATGTATGACCTAGTGACACGTAGTAAATGGCCTCAAGTTTATTTTATAGATGGGATTAATTTCTCTCATTCAATCCTTTCAGCAGTGTGAGGCCTGAGAGGCACACACAGTCACTATGACTGTGACCACCCCACCAGTACTGAGAACTGTACAGAACAAGTTTCAGTTCTTCATCTTTAGATTGGTAAATCATGGGAAGTGACTGTAACATGGAAAGAGTCTTTTTAATGGCATTGCACCATACAAATGTTCAGTATGACTATTATAATCTCTACCAACAGAGTTGCTGTTTAACGCTGAAACCATTGCAGAGCATTCCTACAGAAAAACCCTCTTACAGCTGAGCCTCTTTTCACCCCTCCTCCATCCCTGGCAGGCTATTTATGTGGTAGTGTTATCTTTTGAAACCCTTATGCACAGAAGTCCAGGTCGATCAAGCCACCCTTTAGCTTTTGCCGATTTGCTTTGAAGTTGGCACCAGGGTCAGATGTTATTGTTATTGCACAAAATTAACACTAGGGGGCGATCACAGGACATCCCACTAATTACCACTGCCAGACAAAGGTGAGCGCTAATCTCTGGCAGTGCACCCTGAGCAGGGAGCACAGGAGGAGCTGGCCTCACAGAAACTCTGGTCAGCAGAAGGCACGACAAGCAAAGAGCCTTTTTAATGGCATTGTATGGTACAAGCGTTCATTACGATTATTATAACCTCACTGGAGCTGCTGTTTAATGCAAAAGGGAGAGAAAATGTCATCTCATGACTAAATAATTGCATAGGAAACAGAAGGCAGAGAGTTGCCCCACAGTGCTGGGTGATTTAAAGGTGCCATTGGAACCTGATGGATGTTCCTGTCCTGGTAGCATGCAGCCTCACACACCAACGTCTGTGCTCTACTAATGTAGAAATCCCTACAGCTCCTCAAGTGCCAAGAACTCTTCAGGACAATGGTATTTGTAACTATTGTGTCTCTCCAATTCTTGGAAATACTCTCAGGGCAAAGCATCTCTTAAAAGGAATGTGAGAGTAGGAAATTCAGTTCAATTCTCCAGAAACTGCTCAGTGGCTGCATGAAGCACTGTTTGTGATTGCTTTTTAATGTTCCAGATGCAAGTGGCTGCTCCTTTGGGGCTGTATTTTTCCATTAGAAAACACTACTTTCCCTCCTCCCACTCCTCTAAGAGTCTGAAATAAATGTGTTTTGGCTAATTTTCTCTTTCTTCTTCATCTGCAAAACATTGAGAACATCACATGCTCTAGGATCATATAATAGTGTTAGAGGCAAAGACATATGGCTCAATAATTTAAGGTTAAATAAACCTTAACCTAGTAAATAAATCATACATATGTCTCCAAAAGCACTTCATCAAGGGGGCTACTGGGATGGAAATGAACCATACATTCCTTCTTTTTTTTTGTGAGACAGACTCTTGCTCTATCACCCAGGCTGGAATGCAGTGCTGCGATCTCGACTCACTGCAACTTCCACCTCCCAGGTTCAAGCAATTCTCTGCCTCAGCCTCCCAAGTAGCTGGGATTCCAGGTTCCCGCCACCACGCCTGGCTCATTTTTGGATTTTTAGTACAGACAGAGTTTCACCATTTTGGCCAGGCTAGTCTTGAACTCCTGACTTTGTGATCCATCTACCTTGGCCTCCCAAAGTATTGGGATTACAGGCTTGAGCCATCATACCCAGGCTTTTCTTTTCTTTCTTTTTTTTTTAAAGTAAACTTTTGTTCAATTTTGACACATAGTGAAATATATACAAATCATGAGTGTATGTCCCTGAAATTTCACAAAGTGAACACACCCATATAACTACCACCACCAACATTAAGGAACAGACCAGCACCCCAGCAGTCCTGGGCTGCAGTGTAAATTTACAATTCACTTACTATTTAGGAAAAATGTTGCACTCTTTAGTCTATATCATACTATGATTTAAATCCATTTCCTTGGTACAGTCATATGTTATTTCTAGAGGTGTGGGGCTGTGAACAAGAGCATCAGCTTCACTAGAGACTCTATCAAGACTGTGAATTCTCCGATCTTAGCCCTAAGCTACTGAATCAGAAATCTAGTGGCAGGGCTTAGCTACTGGTGTTTTCCCAAGCCCTCCTGGTGATTCAGATATACACTAGAGCTTTAGAAACTTTTTAGTGTCCACTTTTCAGCCTCAAAATTGCAACTGTGTTCTATGTTTCCTGGGTTGTAATGTGTTACATTAGAATAGTGGTGACCTAATTGCTTACCTCCTTTATCCCTAACCTTTAAAAGCTGTACTGAGGTATGATTTACACACAATAAAACACCATTTTTAATTTCAAATTCAATGGGTTGTGATGTTTACTGTTGCTTCCCTTTCTACCCATTTCCATTGGATAGTCTCCCCAAACTTTATCAAAATTGTTGGCCTATTTATGTCTCTCCTATAACCTATGAGCAGAATTCTTGAGGACAAAACTGCCGTATTCATCATTGAGTTTCTATACCTTGACTGGACACAAATAAGGGGCTTGGCAAATATTTGCTGAACAAATGAGTGAATAAAACTATGTACATAAAAAATATCCATCAAGAAGACTAGCTGGGTTGTAGGATGTGGGGAATAAGTGAGTCTACAATAGGTAAATTCTGCATAAATTTGAGGTGTAAAGTGGAGGTAATTAGACAAGCGGTGTAATAACATGCAGACAGCAGTGGGTTTTGCTCTCGGATCACCTGCATGTGTGGCAGACACGCTCGCTGCCCTATCCGCATTCCCTCAGTCCACCCTGGAGGTCACCTCTGGTCAGCTCCCTTTCAGGCTGAAACGATACCTGTGCCTTTCTGCTTCACGGAATTTTACAGACATCTGAGTGTCTTAGTCCACAAGTGGGACAGGTCAGAAGCGCAGAAAAGTTAAAACTCCAGAAGCAATTCCTGATCGAGGGCAGTTTTTGGTGTATAACTGCCTCGCTTCCTCATCCATCAGGGGGACAGTTATGAGGTATTCTCCACACACTTTCTCCGCAGTTCCTAGTGGGTTGAAGCCCCAGTTGCCTACTCCTTAAATTCCCTGCTTTGGCTTTCCTTTCTTCCTAGCCTCTCCTCTCTGCTTCTTCATAGTACTGCCTGGGTTCTCCTCAAAATCTGCTTGTACTCAAATCTTTGATGCAGGGTGTGCTTTTGAGAGAACCTAAACTAAGGTCTGCTTTTGAGAGAATTTAAACCTAAACCTTTAAATTTACCTCTTTCTTGCTTTGTGACCTTGAGTAATTTAGTTCCATTTCTGACATTGTCTATTTGTTCATTTATGAGATAGGGATCATACTACTTACATTTTAGGATTGTTATATAAAATCCTATTCAGTACCTGTAATATTATAGGTATTTAGAAGATAACAGCTATTTTAGATATTAGACACATCTGAACTTCCCTAAGATTTTCCAAAAGAGATAACCCCACAGAGGTGAACCTATACCAGTGCAATCCTTAAAGCATTAGAGGGTTAGGTGGATGAAAGAATGTCTGAGAGCCAGCTCCTCCACTTTCTCTGATAGCACTCTGGGCCCTGAATGCTCTGAAATTCCTATTTCTCTTCTGGGAAAACCTAGGATTCCACAGAGACAGAGAGAGGCTTTTGTGGACTTATGTAGACTCTCAGGGAGTTAGTTCAACAAATACTTACTGAGTGCCATTATAGGGGAAGCACTGGTTTAAGTAGTAAGAAACAGCAGTGAGTAAATCAAAGTCCCTGCTTTCAGGGAGCTTATATTCCAGGGGTGAGAATTTGGATCATTAAGAAATAATTAAACATTTATATGATAATGAGAAAAAAAAACCCCAGCAAATGCAGAATAAGGAGGATAACCATGAAGCAAGTATCATCCTAATACCAAAACTAGCAAAGGACATAAACAAAAAAGAAAACTACAGACCAATATCCCTGATGAGCATAGGTGCAAAAATCCTAAAACTAACTAATTTCAAGAGCATATCAAAAACATAATCCACCACAATCAAGTGGGTTTCATACCAAGCATGGAGGGATGGTTTAACATATGCAAGTCAACAAATGTGATACACCACATAAACAGAATTGGAAACAAAAATTACACAATTATCTCAATCGATGCCAAAAAAGCATTTGGCAAAATCCAACATCTCTCTATGATTAAAACCCTCAGTAAAATCAGCATAGAAGGGACATACCTTAAGATAATAAACGCCATCTATGACAAACTCACAGCCAACTTTATACTAAATGGGGAAAAGTTGAAAGTATTCCCCCTGAGAACTGGAACGATATAAGGATATCCATGTTCACCACTTCTGTTCAACATATACTGGAAGTCCTAGCCAGAGCAATCAGACAAGAGAAAGAGGGCATCCAAATCAGTAAAGAGGAAGTCAAACTGTCACTCTTTGCTGATCACATTGTCTTATACCTAGAGAACCCAAAAACTCATCCAAAAAGCTCCTAGAACTGATAAATGAATACAGTAATAAGTTTCAGGATACAAAATTAATGGGCACAGATCAGTAGCACTGCTATACAACTGCTTTTACAATAGCTGCAAAAAAATAATAAAATACTTGGGAATATACCTAACCAAAGAAGTGGAAGACCCCTACAAGGAAAACTACAAAATACTGCTGAATGAAATTGCAGACAACACAAACAGATGGAAACACATCCCATGCTCATGGATGGGTAGAATCAATATTGTGAACATGATCACACTACCAAAGCAATCTACCAATTCAATACAATTCCCATCAAAACACCACCAAAATTATTTACAGAACTAGAGAAAACAATTTTAAAATTTATATGAAACAAACAAACAAAAAGCCTGCATAGCAAAAGCAAGATTAAGCAAAAAGAACAAATCTGGAGGCATCACATTACCTGATTTCAAACTATACTATAAGGCCACAGCCACCAAAACAGTATAGTAGTGACATAAAAATAGGCCACTACATAGACCAATGGAATGGAATAGACAACCTAGAAATAAAGCCAAATAATTATAGCCAACTGAACTTCAACAAAGCAAACAAAAAACAGAAAGTGGGGAAAGGACACTCTATTGGACAAATGGTATTGGGAAAATTGGCGAGCTACATGTAGGGGAATGAAACTGGATATTTATCTCTCATCTTATAGAAAAATCAACTCAAGATGCTCAAGGACTTTAAATCCAAGACCTGAAGCCATAAAAATTATACAAGATAACATCAGGAAAACCTTTCTAGACACTGGCTTAGGTAAAGACTTCATGACCAAGAACCCAAAAGCAAACACAACAAAAACAAAGATAAATAAATGAGGCAATTAAACTAAAAAGCTACTCCACAACAAAAGAAACAATCAGCAGAGTAAATGGGCAACACACAGAGTGGGAGATAATTTTTGTAATCTATACATCTGACAAAGGACTAATATCCAGAATCTACTAGGAGCTCAAACAAATTAGCAAAAGAAAAACAATCAATCACATCAAAAAAAGTGGGCTAAGGAACTGAATAGACAATTCTCAAAAGAATATACACAAATGGTTAACAAACATATGAAAAAAAATTCAACATCACTAATTATCAGGAAACGCAAATCAAAACCACGATATGATACCACCTTACTCCAGCAAGAATAGCCATAATCAAAAAGTCAAAAAATAATATTGTTGGCATGGATGTGGTGAAAAGGGAACACTTTTATACTGCTGGTGGAAATTTAAAGTAACATGATCACTATGGAACTAAAAGTAAAACTATCATTCAATCCAGAAATCCTACTACTGGGTATATACTCAGAGGAAAAGAAGTTGTTACATGAAAAAGACACTTGCACATGCATGTTCATAGCAGCACAATTCACGATTGCAAAAATATGAAACCATTCCAAATGCTCATTAATCGAGTGAAAAAAGAATATATATATGCACACACACACATACAGGGAATACTACTCAGTCATAAAAAGGAATAAAATAATGGCATACACAGCAACCTGGATGGAACTGGAGACCATTATTCTAAGTGAAGTAACTAAGGAATGGAAAACCAAACATCACATGCTCTCACTTATAAGTAGGAGCTAAGCTATGAGGATTCAAAGGCATAAGAATGATACAATGGACTTTTGGGACAGGAGTGATAAAATACCACATATTGGGTACAGTGTACACTGCTCAGGTGATGGGTGCACCAAAATCTCAGAAATCACCACTAAACAACTTATCCATGTAACCCAAAACCACCTGTTTCCCAAAAACCTATTGAAATAAAAATAAAACAACAACAACAAAAGTAGGACATGAAGAAATTAATTTATATAGGATATCAGAAAGTGTCCTCTGATAAGAGTGTTTCTGAGTGAAGACTCAAAGTTAGTAACGGGACCAGTCATAGGATAGCTCCAGGAAAAGCCAGGCAGGCAAGAGGAAACAGGCAGGTGCACATTTCATGTGCTCCAGGAATATCAAGGAATTCAGTGAGGGGAGAAGTAAGTAAGCAAGGGAATAATGGAACAAGAGGCTTTTCCCATCTTGAAGGCAGCAAGGACAAGATGGCCTGGGGCTAGGTAGATCACAGGATGGGCTTTGGACTTGATGTAGAGATGGAGAATCTTGAGCAGAGGAGTATATGATCTGAATTAGGTTTGAAAAAGAATCATTCTGGATGCTATATGGGGAAAAGGCTGAAGAGGCAAGAGCATAAGTTTAAAGGCCAGGTGGAAGATCAGAGGAGAGGTGACCATGACTTGGCCCAAGTAGCAATGGAGGTGGTTAGAAAGTGTGTTCTCCCAGAAGGATGTGCTGATGGGTGGATGTGGGTTACAAGAGAAAGAGAAGACTCAAGGATTATCTAATGTTTTTGAAATACATAACTGAAAGACTGAAGATGTTCCTTAATGATATGACAAAGATTAAGAAAGAAAGAAAAAGGCTTTTAAGGATAATGCCAGTATTGAGTTTTGCATATGCCAAGTTTGTGATGTCTATTCTTCATCTTAGCAGGGAATACATAGTATATTTATTCATTTGGAGCATGGATTGTAAAACCTAAGTGCATGATTCAAATCCTAGGTTTTTTTTTTTTTTAATTGTGCTTTAGGTTCTGGGTTATATGTGCAGATCATGCAGGATTGTTGCATAGGTACATACGCAGTAAGGTGGTTTGCTACCTCCAGCCCACCATCTCTATATCTGGTATTTCTCCCCACGTTATCTGTTATCCCTCACTAACCTCCTTACCCCGTGCTGTCCCTCCCCTGGCCCCCTCAACTGATCCCAGTGTGTGATGCTCTCCCTGTGTCCACATGTTCTCATTGTTTAACACCTGCCTATAAGTGAGAACATGTGATGTTTGATTTTCTGTTTTTGTGTCAATTTGCTGGGAATGATGGTTTCCAGATTCATCCATGTTCCTACGAAGGACATGAACTCATTGTTTTTTTAATGGCTTCATAGTATTCCATGGTATATATGTGCCACATTTTCTTTATCCAGTCTATCATCGATGGACATTTGGGTTGGTTCCAGTTCTTTGCTATTGTAAACAGTGCCACAATGAACTTACATGTGCAAGTGTCTTTATAATAGAACGATTTATAATGCTTTGGGTATATACCCAGTAATGGGATTGCTGGGTCAAATGGTATTTCTATTTCTGGGTCCTTGAGGAATCGCCACACTATCTTCCACAATGGTTGCACTAATTTACACTCCCACCAACAGTGTAAAAGTGTTCCTATTTCTCCACATCCTCTCCAGCATCTGTTGTCTCCAGCTTTTTTAATGATCACCATTCTAACTGGCGTGAGATGGAATCTCAATGTGGTTTTGTCAAATCCCAGTTTTATCACTTACTTGTTGTATGACCTTGGGATACTTACTTTGTCTGTTCTCAGTGTCCTTATCTGCAAAATAGGGATAATAATAAATTGCTATGAGGATTAAATAATTTAATGCATGTGAAGTGCTTTGGACTGTGCATTGCACAAAGTAAGCACTATATGAAAACATGTTAAAATATTGACTAGATAGATATATGAGTTTGGAATTCAGAACAAAGATCTGGGCTGTATGTAGCAAGCTGGAGTCATCAGAGCATAGACGCTATTTCAGCCATGGGACTGGATGAGGTCATCTAGGGAGTGAGTGCATATGGAGAAGGTAAAATCACCAGACACGAAGTCTTGGAGCATTCCAAGATTTAGAGGTGAAAAAAGATGAAGGAATTCAAATGTACAAGTTGTTAATTCATTTTTAGAACTTTACATTTCTTGTGAGCTTTCATATTACTACTTGAAAATTCAGCTGAGTGATTCACAAAGAGCAGCATTCACTTGAAAATGTGTCTGCAGTGGGGCCTGCAAAGGATCCTATTTTCAAATAACACTTGTCACTCTAGAAAGGCGGCTGGAATGTCAGAAATGGCCAGCCATACATTACATATTTTATTCCCATAAAAAGGAGGGGTAAAGTGGGGAGACGTGATAATATTTTCAAGAAGAACAGAATGGCTAAGGAGTGTTAGCCTTCAAAGTATCCCCCTTACGATATAACATATATACTCATATACTTACCACTGATTTCAGTATGCTGCTTTTTCATATATGATTTTTAAACAGCCATTAGAACGACTACAATGACAAAAGAAGGGTTTCTGTCTTTTATGGGTGACACATTTTTTATTGTGGTAAAAAATATATCTATAAAACATAAGATTTGTTTTTTTACCATTTTAAAATGCACGATTCAATGGCATTAATTACATCCATGGGCTTGTTCACATATCACCCCTATCTAGCTCCAAAGCATTTTCATCACCCCAAACAGAAAACTCTGTAATGCGTTAAGCAATAATTCACCATTATCCTCTTACCCTGTCTTTTGGTAACTTGTAACCTACTTTCTTTCTTTATGCATTTGCCTGCTGCAGATATTTTACAGAAGTGGCAAATACAGTATTTGTCCTTTTCTATCTGGTTTATTTCAGTTAG
>NW_022436956.1:31096524-31097876 GCF_009761245.1 Sapajus apella | reverse complement strand
ATGACACTGCAATGAATATTAGCTTACAAATATCTCTGCTGTGTCCTGTTTTCTTCTTATACATTCTTTCTATAGATTCTAGTTATTTGTTGAAAGTTTCCATTTTCTGATCCATTTTAGTTTTATTATTATTATTATTATTATTATTATTATTATTATTTGAGAGGGAGACTCACTCTGTCACCCAGGCTGGAGTGCAGTGGTGCAATCTCAGCTCACTGCAACCACTGCTTCCCAGGGTCAAGCTAATCTCTGACCTCAGCATCCTGAGTTGCTGGGATTACAGGCTCATGTCACCACATCCAACTAATTTTTGTGTTTTTTTTATAGAGACAGGGTTTCACCATGTTGGCCAGGCTGGTCTTAAACTCTTGACCTCGTGATCTGCCCACCTCGGTGCTGGATTTTGTAAAATATTTTTTCTGCATCAACTGAGATGATCGTTTTCTTCCTAAATCCAGTGGAATTAATTAATCCCATTGGGTACAGCAATCCAATACCCAAAGGAATATAAATTTTTCTGTTATGAAGGAACAGAACAGTAATGGATTGCTCGGTTGAATGACAATTCTGTTTTTAAGTCTTTGAGGAATTGCCACACTGTCTTCCACGATGGTTGAACTAATTTATACTCCCACCAACAGTGTATAAATGTTACTTTTTGGAGGTGATGTCTTTGAAGGTGATTAGGTCACAAAAGGAGAGACCCCACGAATGAGATTAGTCCCCTTATAAGAGACCAAAGAGATACGTTGCCTCTTTTGCCATGTGAGGTTACAGTGAAAAAACAGCCATCTATGAGAAAGCAGGCCCTCACCAGACACTGAATCTGCTGGTTCCTTGAGTTTGGGCTTCCTTGCCCCCAGAACACTCAGAAATAAATTTCCATTGTTTATAAACCTCTAAGTTGATGGTATCTTCCTACAGAAGACTGAATGGACTATTACATTTCTCAGTATTGTTTTAACTATTCAGGGATCCTTTCAGTTCTGTGTGAATTCCAGTATCAGATTTCTCATCTCTGCAAAAAAGGCTGATGAAATCTTGATAGAGACTGTGCGGAGTCTGTAGATTACTTTGGGTTGTATTGATATCATCCTATCCATGAACAAAGAATGTTTTTCTAATTATTTATGCCCTCCTTAATTTATTTCAACTTTTAAAAATAGTTTTCAGCGTGCAAGTCTTTCATCTTGGTTAAATTTACTCCTGGGTATTCTATTCTTTTAGATACTATTGTAAATATAATTGCTCTCTTAAATTTCATTATAGGTTATTTACTACCAGTGTGTAGAAATACAACAGATTTTTCTGAATTCATTTATCAGATCTAATTTTTTTTTGTAGATTAT